>NC_081566.1:37931398-38050983 GCF_022355385.1 Mustela nigripes | reverse complement strand
AAAAAAAAAAAAAAAAAAAAAAAGAACGCATGTGTCTGCAGTCAGATGGACACTGTCGGCGACCAACTAAAGAGCCAGCCACAGCAGTCATGGCACTGACTGAGAAGAGTGGATTCATCCACTGGAGCGTGAAACAAGAAGGTAAGATAATGGGTTCCTTCACTGATAACAGGCACGCACGCAGCCTACGCTGCACACGTATGAACAAGGAAAACTGGAATAACAGAAATCTCAACACCATCAACCAGACCAAGTCTGCCTGGAAGAAATCTCAGAAGCAGTTGCCTGACACCTGAGGAGACCTGAGAGCCCATCTAAGTCAAACTTGCCAATTCTCTTCCAGTTCCTAAGGTCAGAAGAAAAGTTCTATGCCCACCTCCAGTGCAAGAAAGAAAGGCTGGATTTCTCATTTCCTTGCAAACCTGTGTAGGACCGATTTACTTTATTCTGATACCTTGTGAAGTAACTGAATTGGTAATAAATGTTTTAATTCACCCTCAGAAAAAAACTCTCTCTTCTGGAATGGAAATCACTCTGAAGTTTGTGTCCTGCATACAGTCTCCTTCCAGAGTGACCACTCTGCATCCAGGGTACATGACATGGCTGGCTGTAACTCTGGGAAGCCACGGGAGCACGTGGAGGGGATGCTGGGGCTGGACAGCAGCGGAATGTGGGGAGACACTCTGCAGGTGCTTTCTCTACTGCCCCTCCCCCCCCCCACACACACACAGAGAAAAGGACTAAGTAAGCTTCCTGAAGACTACAGCTTGAAAATGGGGCAGATCCAACTTAATCTCAGACTAGAAACCTATATTGGTTATGAGAGGTGAACAAAGGCTTGGGGAAAAGGATCTAGAATAGAATGTTCAAAATAAATAAATAAAACTCTGCTCAAAAAGCTTCTATGAGGGCGCCTGGGTGGCTCTGTGGGTTAAGGTCTCTGCCTTTGGCTCAGGTCATGATCTGAATTGAGCCCCCCATTGGGCTCTCTGCTCAGCAGGGAGCCTGCTTCCCCCACCCCCTCTGCCTACTGTGATCTCTGTCTGTCAAATAAATAAATAAAATCTTTAAAAAAAAGAAAGAAAGAAAAGAAAAGAAAGCTTCTATGATCGAGAAGGAAGAGCAAAAGGAAGGTTTAATCCTACCCCAGCCTCCACGCTTTAGTCAAAACCATGCTTAGAAACTGGCTTCGGCATGGCTGAATTCCTTTGGCACAAACTCCCTGAGTCTCTGAGACCTATTTTCCACAGAAATGCTAGTTATGTGTTTCAGTCAGGATTAATTTAGATTTTTTTTTTATTCCTACATGTATCAGAATCATTCATCGAGGGCAAGTTCTTATATATCCATTCCCAGAATCCTCTTAAGACATCTGGTCTCATTAGAAGATCAAATAGATCCTCCAGATTCATTAGTTGTTCAACAAACTGGGAATTAGTTTCTTACTGCTCTTGTGTTTGTGAGATATTTAAGACCCAGATGAGAGAAAAATAACAAAGAAAACATACAATCTTCTTGACTCACAAAGACAGGTCTTTCAGCAGCGAGAGGAGGTCTTGAATTTGCTCTTAGTTTCAAAAAACCCAGAGGAAAAAGGTCAGAGTATGGGCCATCATACGACAGATTGGGTTTGAAGATTAGAAGGTGTGTCGGATTTAGGACATTACCTCAGAAAACACTTCTAATCCTTTTATAATTAGTGGCTCTTCTAGCACCTGACTGCAATCTGGTATTCTCTGTCTTTTCACAAACGTACATAAAATGGAACCCATGCTGAACATGCCAGGCATCAAGTAGAACCCAGGATGTAACTGTATTTAGCCATTTTAACTGCTGAGCACAGCCCATGTGTTGTTGCTGAACCAGATTCTCCCAGCAGAGTCCACTATCTGTGGAGGGTAAGTATGAATGAAGGTTCTGGACATGCTTTCATTGCTCAGAAGTGCTAGCTGGTAGATCCACTCTACTGAATGAGATCCCAGAGGCCTGGAAGAATTATTGTAGCTTTCTAACGTGACTCATTCACTCCCCAGGGGTCTTCTGGGCTCAGAGAAAATCTGTCTCACTGATTATTAGTGATTTGGTAATTGGATGGTAGTGATGGACTTCTGATAACCTAGAGATTTGCTTTAGCTTCACTGGCAAAGACCTGTGTTTTCAGAGTCAAAGGTTACACTGCCTATTTGTGTGTGTGTCTTGGGGGTGGGGAGGGGTCTGTACAAAGTACTGCTTTTCTGAACCTGAGTCTGCCAGTCCCAATTCTGACATCTGCTAGCTGTATCATCCTGAGCAAGTCTCAAGTCCACTCCTGCCTCGGTTTCTTCTTCTGCTTAAGTGAGAGGTGGGTCAAATGATCTCCACCATGTCTTCAAACTCTGGAAAATCTGGTTTCTAGGCCTGGAATATCTTTTGATGCACCTGTGCAGTTTTGAAAGGTACTGGTTTCACAGTATTAATTTCATCGTTCTCATGCCAGTATTTTGGATTGGAATTAGAACTGTCCCTTACAGGTGTATAGAAAAACCAAGCAGCTCATTTAGGAGTCCCATATCCCTTCTTCCCCAATCCTCTTCCAACTCTGAAACTGCACAGTTTCTATAAGTATATAGTCTTTTTTCTTCTTTTGCCATTTATGAGATATTACATGAACTATGAGGTTGGGAGTTGTTAATTTCCCCTTCCTCATTACAGTTATTTTGAACAGGAACAAGAATATCTTTTTTGCATCTTGTGGCCCTGTAGAAAAACAAAACAACCCACCGAATTCCCTCTGGCTCTTCTGTTCCCTTAAACAGTAAACAAATGAAATCTGTATTCTCTCCTTTTATACATGGTAGAGGATGTAACTTGTCCTGGGATAGTGAGCAAGGGGTCATTTGCAAAACTGCCTTATTATCCTATTACTCTCCAGGAACAAACATGTGAGTTTTCATCTTGGGGTCATAGAGATATAAGCAATCTGCCCCACTTGATGGGTAATTTGTTGTGAACTTAACAAGAAAAAGACAAAGGTTTAAAGGGGAGCGCCTGGGTAGCTCAGTGGGTTAAGCCTCTGCCTTTGGCTTGGGTCATGATCCCAGGGTCCTGGGATTGAGCCCCGCATCGGGCTCTCTGCTCAGCAGGGAGCCTGCTCCCCTTCCTCTCTCTGCCTGCCTCTCTGCCTACTTGTGCTGTCTATCAAATAAATAAATAAAATCTTTTTAAAAAATTATATATAAATATATAAAGGGGGGGATTGATCTTCCCAAAGGACTATTTAAAAATTACCACTTTTGCAGGAAGATAGGGTGAGGACTGGTAAGTATGAATGAAGGTTCTGGACATGCTTTCATTGCTCAGAAGTGCTAGCTGGTAGATCCACTCTACTGAATGAGATCCCAGAGGCCTGGAAGAATTATTGTAGCTTTGATGGGGTGAATGATGGGGATGTGTTGGAGGCCATGCCAGAGGCAAGAGGACTTTTCAGGACTTGCACTTAACAATGCCGTGTAGGCAAGACCCAATGGATGGCTTACAGAACCTTCCCCTGAGCAACGTTTCTTGAACTGCAGGTTACGCCTCATCAGTGGGTCATGTAATCAATTCAGTGGGTGATGACCAGAAATTTTTAAAAACATGAAGTAAATCATATTAAAGCAGAACAGAGTAGAAAATATCAGAGTGCACAGCATGGAGAAGGTCATGTAATGTCCAGTCAAACTCTGGTTTGTTTCGTGTGTGTGAGAGAGAGCGAGCTTTGGTACACCAAGTTCCAATGTAAAATAAAAATTTTCTGCAGGTCGTAGTTTAAAAACTTGAAAGCCGCTGTCCTGGAGAAATACCATGGTGATGCCCATGTTTCAATGTTGGCTTCCAACATCCTGCTCTATTTTGTGACAAATTTATAAACAAAAGGAAAAGGAATTCTTCCAAGTGGGAATAGTCACCTTCTAGCTCTGTATTTAAACTGCCCAAGTTATTCTAAATTCTACTTTTTCTTCTCTGAAAAATGCTTACATTGAATTACTCTTTTCAATGCAAGCCCACACCCCCAATGTTTGTACTTTCTTTCCTTTTCCTTTTTTCAAATCATCTTCTTATGAAAGACTGATAAATACGTTAAACAACAGTATAAATGACTGATAATGCTTTAATATGCCCCATGCCCAAAGGATTTGTGTTTCAGGCAAATATGAAACCACACACCCTACAGAAGAATCTTGTAGAATTTAGCGGCAGGGGTAGGAAAAGAGAAATCTGGAGAGGAAGAGTGCTTTCTCAGCACTCTTAAAATCCTACCTGTGGCTGTCTATATTCCCTTCATAATGTTTCCTTTTTTGACAAGTAAATGATATACATGATTTCTTCCCCTGTGGATTTGTGAAATGCAACTTCAGCTGTCTTTTTTAAATAGGTATTTATGAAACTGTCTTTTTTTTTTTTTTGGAAGATTTTATTTATTTGACAGAGAGAGATCACAAGTAGGCAGAGAGGCAGGCAGAGATAGGGGGAAACAGGCTCCCTGCTGAGCAGAGAGCCTGATGGGGGGCTCCATCTCAGGACCCTGACATCATAACCTGAGCCGAAGGCAGAGGCTTAACCCACTGAGCCACCCAGGTGCCCCTGTGAAACGGTCTTATAAAATCTTTGAGAGGAAGTATTTTTCGTCTTACTCAACTTTGTATTCATCGTACACCCAACTTACTGTCTGGCAAATTTTATGTCCTCAATTAGTCGTAGTTAGGACTGTTTATTATAGAATTGTACTACTGTCTACTCTGTAACATACATGGTAATATTGTTTCCCAACGTCAAACTAGGAAGAAAGCAGAACTTCTTGCTTTTATGCTGAGTATCAGATAGTATTATGCAATGCCTCCATACGCTTGTCATAAAACCACGGTAATCGTAATTTTAAAAGAACTCTAATTTACTGAGTATAAAATATATGTCAGACTCCCTGTCCTAGATATATTTTCCCCACGTAGTCTCCTTTCTTCCTTGCAAAACCTCTTCAGTGAAAGTACTGTTATGCCCTCCATACCACCCCTGCACATAAACACCACAGGGACAATTTAACAAATGGGGAAACTAAGCCTAGAGATTAATATCTTGCCTACGAAGACAGTTATTAAGTCATAGCAAACAAAGCTCTAACAAGAAAGTCCATCTGCCTGCAAAGGTCGGTCGTGCTTTCCTCATTGTTACATTTCTTAGTGTTGTATCTAAAATTATCATTTTTGGGGTGCCCGGGTGGCTCAGTGGGTTGAACCTCTACCTCTGGCTCAGGTCATGATCTCAGGTTCCTGGGATCAAGCCCCGCCGGGCTCTCTGCTCGGCAGGGAGCCTGCTTCCCCCTTCTCTCTCTCTGCCTGCCTCTGCCTACTTGTGATCTCTGTCTGTGTCGAATAAATAAATAAGTCTTTAAAAAAATAATCATTTTCATTTTCATTTCAGATACCTTACCAGCCATCTGAAGAACAAAGCTGTGACTTTAAGAACACCAGGAAGTTTCCTTTGTTTTTGTTTTTCATGAAAAACACTTTGATTATCACAGAGTGGTTGTTACATACCCAGAAAACACCTGGCCAGACTGTGCTAACTCAATGCATTCTGCTTGTCCTCTGCACTTAGGATCTATCTCCACTTTCTGGCCTCTTTAAATGGAGAGATAAAGGACAAGAGAGTTAAGAGTTGGATACATCAACAGTGCTTACAACCTGGTGGTGGTGTTCTGTCAACTTCTTCGGATCTGCTCAGGTCATTTTTTTGTTTCCCTGTAGAAATCGCAGTGCTTAGTAAAGACTGCTATGAAAAGCACTATTTCCCATTTGCACACAGCCTTCATATTCCCTGCTCCATCTAAAACAACAGTTTTTAACAGCCGCCCTTTACACTGAAAGTCTGCTTGGTACTGTCCTTCTCTCAAAGAGTTTTCAATCTCCTCCAAAAGTCCTAGGTGTTCAGAAACCAGTCTTTCAGCAGCCATGTCTAGCCCCATGACAGTAAAAGGAAGAAACTGATTTTGCAACAGACAGACTGGGAAATCAAATTCCAGGATTCACCTTTGCTCTTAAAACAGAGAATGAAACCACTGACTCCCAAAAGTGCTTTGGTAGCTACTTTTGGATTCCGAACTTCCGTATCACTCTCCCATATTAATTCAGTCTTAAGTCTCAGGAAATAAAATAATTATGTAGTTAAACAGAGATCCTTACACAAACACGTACTGTGTTTACAATGTACCAATCCATTAAAATCAACGACAGACACTGATTATGAGAACTAAACCCGAGCCAAGTGGACTAGCACTCACCATTTGCCCAATCCCCATCCAATGACAGTAAACATCCTATTGGAATCTGCTCCGAAAACAAAGGCTTTACCAACCTAATGTCAGGGTAAACAGGTAGTAAATACCTATTTGACACTAGTAGCCAGTGGTATCATTTTCATTCTTTAGGGTCTAAACACAACTAAACACTGGCATTTTTTCTTTTAAACTGGCACCATTATAAGATAAAAGCCTTATATTTGGTATTTTTAAGTTCACAAGATGCCAGTTCACACTGACTTAAATTTTCTAGCCATAAACCAACTGAGTTAAAGGAAGTAAGTAAAGACATTCTGTCATTCAGAAAAACAAAAACAAAAACAAATGTCCTATGCTTTCCATGAAATGCCAACCCCCCCCCCCCCCAAAAATCAAGAGCTACACAGAATAAAGGCCCATCACGTTAAGCGGCGAAAGTCTTGACGTCAAGGTCATAAGATTCTTCTACTCGTAAATCATACGAAGAAGGAGGGAAAACCTATTTTCAACACCAAGAATATACAGTCATCAGGAACAGAGTGAGGTCTCTCTCAAAAGGAGGATTTTAAGCTGTAATAGCTCATGACATACCTTAAGTTCTCTGAAGAAGATACTACTCCTGGCCCACTCAACAATGGAGAAAAGGGTCTGATCAGCCATTTTGCACATAAGCCCAAACGTGCTCAGCTTTTCATGTTTGCTTCGGTTAGCTTGTTCTTGCTGCAAATAGGCCATGATTTTAGCCTGGACTTGAGGCTCATCTGGCTCGCACTTCAGAAGTTCCACTATCAGATGTGGGATGCTTGCCGGGGAGCTGGTCTGGTAACTATCCATGTAGGAATAGCCCATGATCGACTCTGGTGAGCTGGTGTAGGGGTCTGGGTACTCGGACTTGATGGCCCGGCTGGGAAAGTGACCATAGGTTTGGTAACCTTGCAGGCTGCCGTGAGGGGGCATTGTCATGCTGATGGGGGATGTTACGAAGGGACTTCGGTCATAGTCTGTAGGAGGCAAGGCAGCGTGGTTCAGAGGTAGGCCTTTAGAGGCAGAATGCATGTTCTGAATTGCAGAAGAGATGGTGAGCTCAGAGGGCATTGCTTGGATCACCTGAGACATGGCTTCTAGCTTAAGTCCATTGGCTCGGATGAGGGCTTTTTTCTGTTGCTTTAGGGCCCTGTCTCTCTTGTACATTGGCCCAAATTTATTCCTTCCTCCGCGCATTCGGTCAGCCCTTACCGCTGTGGGGAAATAAAAAAAAAAAAAAAAAATGGAGTAAGGGTATAAATAAGATGCAAATTATTAGCGTTCTCTGTATCTCCAGGTATCTAGTGTTTAGGTGGGTGGCTGTTTTCATTACAACAGCCCACAAAGATTCCTGCCCCCTCCACCACTAAAAAAAGCCATTTTTAAAATTATTTCCTCTTTAAGTGTTTGTCATGAAAAAAATATTTTGGATGCATAGGGACACAGTAATCCTTTGATAGACGGTGAGGGTTTTGTCATTTTTGCTACCTACAGGGCATACTATAGATTGCTAAGAAAGAGTATCAGTTTCTATTACACCAGTTATGTCGGAATTCTCTTGCAGAAACCCAAACTGCTAAGAGGAAAAAATTAAAAAATCAACCCTTTTCTCCATTAAATTGTTGTATCTTCCCCTACAGTGTCTTCCTCCCTCAAAGTCATTTTGACTAATTTGCTGCAAAGGACAGGTACATACTCGTCCTGAAAATTATTTTCACCTGGACTTGATGAACACACATCAGATAACCACTCATTATTGTTTTTAATTTAAGCAGAACTGGACATAATTAAGCAAATTCATTTCAGAAGCTGTCAAGACAGTCTACCATCACAGTGCTGTGTGGAATCTGGGACCATGTGGAATAAGTGAGTTAGCAGTTGTCTCCAAGCCCACCGTGGCCAATGGCCATTAGACAGAAACCAGCGACCCCTGATAGCTTCTGACTTGTTGAAATTGCTGGAGGTTAAGTTTTTGAACTTTTTATCTTAGGATTAGTATAGCATTAAACATGCATTGTGAATGCTAGGTTATCTAGAATATTGCACATATTTTCCATCTGGATGATAATTTATTGAATATTCCACTTTCTCATATCACTCCTAAAGAAGTATGGTTACGCCCCACCAGTGACTTACAGTTAGTAATACTTTTTAAGGTAAAGAAATGCAACCTTCTCCTCTCATTAAAAAAAAAAAAAAGAAATAAAATGACATCATATGAAACCACAACATTTACTTGTGTGTGTTATGTTTTTTTTTTAAGCAGCCTCCATGACCAACCTGAGGCTTGAACTCCCGACCCCCAACATCAAGAGTCGTGTGTTCTACCAACTGAAACAGCCAAGCATCTCACAATGTTTACTCACTGACATTTTATCTTTTGAGTCTCATACTACAGTATGCATCTCCCACAATATTTTGCTGTTTGGAAAATAATAAAGTGATTGATAATAAAGAAATTAGTGAGCATTTCTTTCTTGATCTCTTAATCTCTTCTTAACAGCGATACAGAGGGGTGCTTGGGTGGCTCAGTCAGTTAAGCATCTGCCTTCACCTACGTCATAACCCATGGTCCTGGGATTGAGCTCCAGAGTGGGCTTTCTGCTCAGCAAGGAATCTGCTTCTCCCACCCCTGGCCCATGCTCGCTCTCTCTCTCTCTCTGTAATAAATAAAATCTTAAAAAATAAATAAAATAAAAGCAATACAGAGTTAACAGTTCTAATGATAACCAAAGTGGCTACTTCTATTGGAAAAGAATATATTAGCAACTCCTCAGCAGGTTTATTTGAAATCTTTGGAACATTTTTATCAAGTATGAGGGCCCCATCACAAGGAAGCTTCACACATAACTAGCCTGTGCCTTGTTGATC
Source organism: Mustela nigripes (assembly GCF_022355385.1). Classification (NCBI taxonomy): domain Eukaryota; kingdom Metazoa; phylum Chordata; class Mammalia; order Carnivora; family Mustelidae; genus Mustela; species Mustela nigripes. The sequence continues at coordinate 38,041,796 of NC_081566.1, read as the reverse complement.
ATTAAAATGCACTCCTGTATCCGGCACGTTAACAGTGACACATAACCTTTATTATTACTTTATTTTCACTAGCGTTAATCTGTGGAGGCTAAGAAACAGAAACCCCATGAACTACACACTATCTCCAGCGGCTACATATTAACTTTCTTCCCTGCCAATCTGGACATTGTTTTAAGTAGCAGCTCTACTCTCAAAACATAAACTCTAACCTGGTTTCTGGGGAGCCACTATCTTATTCCTGTCAAACCAATGCTACTGATTTAATAGTTCATTATTTTTCACATTTCCTACTTTTCAACTTCATTTCATAGCCTTCGTCATTATCTTAAAAAAAAAAAAAAAGAAAGAAAGAAATGTGCTTTCCCACACTATCAAAATGATACTCTCTACATGAGTAACTCCATTGCACAATTAAAACTTTAACTCTTGGGCACCTGGGTGGCTCAGTGGGTTAAAGCCTCTGCCTTCGGCTCAGGTCAGGATCCCCTGAGATCGAGGCCCGCATCGGGCTCTCTGCTCAGCTGGGAGCCTGCTTCCTCCTCTCTCTCTGCCTGCTTCTCTGCCTACTTGTGATCTCTGTCTGTTAAATAAATAAATAAAAATCTTTCAAAAAATAAAACTTTAACTCTTGCTCAGGAGTCACAAAATTAATCATAACAATTGTGACAAGTAAATAATTTAAAAGATTAAAATCAGACGTTTACTAGAGCATCCTGATTTGAAAACTTAGAGTATTTTTTTTTAATTTTTGCAAATTTTTAAACCTTGCTCTCAGTTGAATCACTATAGTCTTGTGTTCATATAACCTGGCCTTTTTAGCATCATATCCATCTGCTCCCCAAACTCTAAAAAAAGGTAGGAAGAGGGGAACCCGATTATTTAAGTTTTTTTCCTCGTAGATTTCACCAGTGTCTAAATGACACTCAGGCTTCTCTGCTGACAAAACATAAAAAAGATCTCACATTACTGTCCACAGTTACGTCTAGGAAAATAATGTTACCATATTTTAAGTACAGTGTTATTTTAAATCCTATGTCCTTGGAGAGTTTTAACAGGCAGTAGTCTTTAGAAGAAACTTACCTTCTAGCTTCATTCCAACACTTAGACATTTTTGAAATCGACAGTAAGGACAACGCTTTCTTTGTGTTTTATCAATTTGGCAGTTCTGGTTTTCTATGCATGTGTACCTTTTATTATTTTGGACTGTTCGCTTAAAAAATCCCTACAAGACAGAGAAAATAGTGAGGCATATTAAAAAATCTAACACCCGTCTCTTCCATTGTTTCATTTTAAGGAAATCACCAATAAATCTTTTTGTTGAACCAATGAGCCCTTCCGTGGTTCTGTGGTTTGTTTCACATTTTAACAGGATCAACCCTCCAAAACAGCACCCGGCCAAAGTGGAGATTTTTCTAGCATCTGAGTTTATTCCTAGAATTCTATCAATTCTCAGGGAAATTTGGATACACATCATTTCATCTCAACAGTTAGAGAAAAACACATTCTATATGGACCAGTATTAAAAAATAATAATAATAAAATAAAGAAAGAAAGAAAAAGCAGATCTGTTTTCTTATTAACCCCGTATTCCAGATAAGGTACTCATAGAGATCTGCACTGTTTGTAAGCAGTCTGATAAAATTTTAGTGGCAAACTATGGAAAGTAACAGTGGAAAAACAGAATAGCAAAAAACCCCACATTTTCTACAAATGTCAGCACTAGACAGTTAAGAGCAAAAGGATTTAAAGAGTAAAATGGGGAAGTGTTCATAATTCCACTGGAATACATTCAAGTTGGGGAACTCTGTGTAAAAAAAGGTGAAACTAATGGAAAAGAAAAGCATGTGTAACAGAGAGCTGAACTTCAGCACAGTGTGTTTTTCTTATACTGCACCCAAAAGAATTCATCAAAAACAAATTTTGTAGCTTCATAATACAGTACCAGCTTTACCAAGATGGTACATTCTTTATGTTTATTCTACTAGCCATAAAGTGAAACAATCTTACTTTGTTATAAAGAATGAAAGGGCTTTCCTGGCAGTTGTTTAAGTATTTGCAACTGAGCTTTCTACTCTAAAAAATGTTGAAAAATAGCAAGTTATCAAGTTGACGGGGAATATATTAAAAAAGTCTGAGATAAATTCTTGATGTATGGTTGAGATTATTAGGAACAATAGAGTACATTTTACGTATTAAAATTTCTTGCATTTAAATAGGTCATATAATTTATTTACGAAAGCCACACTTACTATAAAATGAGATGTGGTTTCTGATTCTTTATGATATAAATTTCAAAAAATCTTAAAAATTGCTTTTGGAATAAATCAGGGTAAAATCACACAGTTGAGAATTTAGACTTTTATCTGTGGATAAAAAATGCTTAGACTTGCAGCACAGAATACTCTGAAGTTAAAATATATTTGGGAAATACTTTGTCATGTTCTCTCTCAAGAACAACGATGCTTTAAATATATATAAGTCAAGCAAAATCAATATTTAGGACTGTTAGAAATAGAAGTCTTTCTACAGATACATCACTTTACTACAATAAAATATTTTAAAGCCATGAGACTGGCAAAGTTTTCTAAACAGCATAAATTTTTTTGCCTTTGGAATTAAATCAAACACATATTTCAAAGAATTATCTCCCTAAGACTAACTCTTTCTCTCATTTTTAATGGAGTCCAAAAAAGACAGCCTTAATTTAGCTTTAAAAAGGATTCCAATGGTTTATTTTGGTTCTGGAACCTTATATTTGTCAGGTAGCAATGTGTAAGCAAACCTTGCAGCTTTCACAGGTGAGGAGCCCGTAATGGTATCCAGACACTTTATCCCCACACACTGGACAGAGCTCTTCAAGATCTTCATCATAGGAGTAATTCACCATTTTAAACTGAGACACTGAAACAAAAGAAATGTATATACATAGCTAATTAATTCACTCGGTAGGTTTTTAATCCTGCAGTGAAAAGCATTTTGGTAACTGGTGGGCAAATATCGCAGGTAAAATATAAAATAAAAGTATTTTTTCTTCCAGATGTACTGAAAAACTATACAATGAAAGTACAAGATCTTCTGGATTCCACAAACGTGCCCTTCCTATTTTTTTAACTTAAAAAGAATTAACTTAAAAAGACTTTAGCTTAAAAAGAATTCCAACTTCTTTTGTTAAGAATTTTAAACAGACCACTGTTGAACACAGCTCATAACTGCAAAGCAGCCTGTCAGAACAGAAACACGAATTGCAGAAAGTAACAATTTAGAACTTTTTAAACTTCCTGAAGTTAAGATCCAAAAATGTCACCTTTGCCCAGGAGAGAGGAACACCTACACACATTCTCCCACTCCTGAACTAAGTTTGCTGTAAGTACACGTCGCTCAGCAGGAGAGCAATAGCGATTTGCAAACACTTGACGGAGAACGTGAAGCCCCCAGAAACCTGCTTTCCAGAAGCAGCCCCACTTGAACCACAGCCTGCTGCTCCCTACGTGCAAATCTGTTAGATTAATAGAAACATTCAGCTCGGTATTGACAGGGCTCCTGTTCTGGATACTTTCATCTCTTCGCACTCAGAAATCTCCTGTAAAAACAGAGAAGCAAAAGAGACGCCGGGCAGAGAGAGAAAAAGGAAAAGATACCCACGAGGGTTTGGTTTCGTCGCAAAGTATTAAAGTCCTGTGATAAACTTCACATGTTTCCGATAATCAGTGCAAAATATAAACACCTCGGGATCGCCCTGTTAAACAGAAATCAGGCCGTGGGTCCGCGCGGCTCACTGCGGGGATCCAGTAACCGCCTTCCGCCGGACGCAGCCCCGCGAAGGCGCCTTTGCAGCCAAAAGATGCATAAACTATGCACAGGAAGGACAGCGGCCAGGAGACCCCAGATAATACCCGATCTAGTCCCTTCCTGATACTCACGTGGGGCCAGGTCTCGGAGGGCGGACGCAGCGGGTACCTGCGGTGAGGGTCAGGTCCGCGCAGCCCGGCACTCTAACCCGCCCGGGCACCTTCCCGTGAAACCCCGGGGTGCACTCGCCTCTCGCCCCTTGCTCGGCTACACACAGGCGCACTACAGCAGAGTCGAGTTTAAGTTAATCAGTGGCATTTGCAGGGGGCGGGGCGGGGGGGGGATGGGGAACCGACGGCCGGACAGAAGTTTCCTCTGATTTGTTTACCAAAAAGGAAAGAGAGAAAAGAGCCCCCACCGCATCCCCAAAGTTCCCGGCCACTCCATCACCATACTGTGGCCTCTTCGACAATGACTCGTTCTTTTTCTTTATTCTTTTAAAAAATAATGTTCTTTTTCTCTTTATGGATTCTGCAGGCCCCCCGGAAAGGGCCGTGGGGAGGTGAGGTCACTTGCACCACTTAGAGGCTGAGGGCCGAGCACCGACCGGCTGAATTTGAGACCTCTTCTCCCGAGCCACAGAGCCGAGAGGTCTGGGGCTTAAACCCGAGTGAGTTAGCCAGAGTTTGGGGATGGGGGTGGGGTCCCGGTGAATGATGTTCCCGTAGAGGCTAGTGTCTGGGCTCCGTAAGATAGAAGTAAAGAGATGCTGAGCGCAGTCCTCCCAGCGGTGCCAGCCGCGCTCGGGGTTTTGGGAAGCTGAGGTTGTGGGGGAACTGAAGGGTCGAGAAGTTCGTTTATAGCCCATCTCTCCCCCAAACCTGTAACTATTGCTTTGTGGCGTGTTTTGGGGAAAACTGTACTTGACTGTTTTTACTCTCCCAACAAAGTCAAGTCTAAACTTCGCACCCAAGAGGCACTGCGAGGCAAACGTCTGCAGGAGGATTCGGTGCCCACCTCGGGATTCCAACCCCTAAAAGACCGGGGCTGGGCGTGGAGACCCTCTTGGACAAAGACAGGGTCCGTGTGGGCAGACAGTCGCCGCTGTGCAAGACAGGGGCACCTTTCAGAGTTTCCCAGGTGCTGTACTCAAGCAGGCGTTTGAAGAACGGAATCCGTTAGGGCAGAAAAGCCCCAGTCTTAAGAAAGTGAAGAGGACGGCGGGGCCTTGTAAAGCTAGGGTCGTGGAGGCACGAGGAAAAATTCCCCCTAAGTTGCAAGCGCTATGCTTCCCGAAACCCAGTGGCGGGTCCTCTTTCTGATCGGACTAGGGCGCGGCCCCCACTGAGACCAGAGCAAGCGTGTTAATGGGGTCGAGTCCCCAAGGGCTCCCCTCGGGGTGTAGGCCGCATGGCCTGGGGGGAAGTAGTGCCCTGGCCCTACCCACGCTGTCTTCGAACCCGGAGCTGATCGAGCAGCCGGCGGCTTCTCCTGAGCCCTGGCCACAACGGAGGGCTAACTTTCTGCTTTGGGGCAGCAGATCGTGTCAAGAACGCCCCTCCCGAACTTTACAGGGAAAATATTACAGTGGCATTTCCTTCCCATGTCCCCCGCCCCCTGAACCCTTATTCTTGCCTCCCCTACTTCTTGATCCAGCGTTTCTCTGAGTGTCTTTTCCCGAGTCTCAGAAACGCGCGCGCCGGAACGAGCAGCAGAAACTTTCCTTTTGCACCCAAGATCGCGCTGGCCTCACGGGCGCCCAAAGAGTAGACCCTCTCCGCAGCTGGAGGCGGAGGGTTCCGAGATCCGACTCCCGGCTCGGGTGTCCCCCATGTCCTGCGTTCGCGGGAATCCCAGGCGCCGGCGAGAATGCCTCTTTGGGCCAACCGGGTTCCTCCAGCAGCCAACCCTCAAGTTAGTCTCAGGGGCCACAGCCCCCAGGGTACTTCCACAGCCCTTCCTGGAGGCTTGGAGGGACCCCAGGATCATGGTGGGTAAGCGACCCCACAGGTACAACGCACGTTTTGCCGCCACTCCCTTTCCCCCAGCCCAGCCGGGCGACGTCAGGGTCCCCGGGACCGAGGGCTGCAGGCGCGCCGCCTGTCCCGCACCACGGCGTGCACCAACCCCAAACTCTGCTCGTACTCTGCTCTCAACACCTCCCCGGCCCTTTCAAGTTCGCTCAAGGGGATGGCAGGAAGCGTCCCGGGATCACAGGCCCGCCTGCTCGCACATCCTGCGCGCTGGAAGGGGCGAGGATGGAAGAGCACCGGTGACTTTTCCTAGCATTGTTCCCTCCCCGGCCCAGAGCAACTGCGATAAACTTCTGAAGGGCTCATAGAGCCAGATGTAGAGTCGCTGTTTTGGAACGCGGCAAAAAAAAAAAAAAAAAAAAAAAAGCCAGCAGAGTTTGCTTTTTTTGTTGTCAGCAATCAAGAGCTGGGAAAACAAACAGGACTTCCATACTCCCAGCTCCCGGACTGAAGCGGAGTCATTAAGCTACACCGCTGCCCCCTCCCTCAACTAACTCTGCAATATCCGCGCGGAAGATGGGATTGGGCTAACTCTGGATGTCTTCAGTTCTGCCTGCAGTTCTGAAGCTGTCCCAACTACAGCCGGCTCCAAGGGTCCGCATGGGCTTTTTGGGGGTGCCCACATGCATTCTAACGCCGCTAAGACAAGCTTTTCCGGGGTCATCTTCTCTTTCTGTAGTTGGCTTTGCTAGGCAAGGGTGTTTTTCCTCCACACAAGAGCACTGATTAAAGTTCCCAACGATTCAATGCCCGAGAACCTGCTCCGGTTTCCAGTGAGGCATTCCATTTCTGAGAATGATCATAGTATTCTTAAGTATCTTTAGCCTGAAGCTGTGCCCCCTCCTCGGGTTGCCATAGAGCTCGAAGCCTCTCTTTTCTTAATTAGAAGCGGCCAATTAGGCATCGCTTGGAAAACCTCCGCCCCGCATTGTTCAAGAACCATAAACTTTTATGCCCGTCCCTGGGGTGGGGGCCTGTCGCCCGCGCGCTGCCCCATAGCCCAGCGGCCGCGAGGGGGTGGGCAGCTGAAGCCCGCAGGGCGAGCCCGGGGGTGGCGTGGCCGCGGGAGCCGGAGCGCCGCGCAGCGCCTCCTTACCTTGCATGTTTTCCGGCATCTGCCCCTGTTCCCCATGCGATCGAGCCAGTCCCAGGGCTTCTGTCTCCACTTTGGGCAGCATGACAGGGCGGCCGCGGACGGGGATAGGGGGTCCGTGTCCGTCCGGAAGCCCAGCACCTGGACACGGGCAGCACGGATTCAACTCCGGCAGCAAAAAGGGAGGGGCGACTGGGGTACTTGCTCACCCACGCGCTCGCAGGAGCGCGCCTCCTCCTCCTCCCAGGGCCGCGGGTCAGGACCCCTGAGTCCCGTCCAGTCTCGCAACTCCGGAGCCGCCCCCAAGCCGCTGGGAGGAGATGGCGGGCTAGAGATGCGGTGAAGACTGCGCCCCGGCGCCTTGGTTCGGCTCGGCGAGGGCGGAGGCGGCGGCGGTGGCGAGGGCGCAGCTGCCCGGGGCGCGGATCCGTGTGCGGCCGAGCTCCAGGAGGGCAGCGGAGGCGGCCGCGGAGCTGCTGCTGCTGCTGCTGCTGCTGCTGCTGCCGCCGCGGCGGTGCCGCTGCAGCCGCTGCTCCCGGACGGCTCCGGAGACTTCTACCCCTCCCTCCACCCGCCCTCTGGCTCAGAATCGCCACGGGTCGGTCGGTCTCTCTCTCTCTCTCTCTCTCTCTCTCTCGCCTCACTTCTCCTCTCCGCCCCTTCCCCAGTCTCTGCTTCCCTCGCGCTCACTATCACAAGTGCGGAGTTGCGAAGTTCCAGCCTCCCTCTCCTGCCTCGTTTACTCCTCCCGTGTGTCCGAGAGCGGTCCTTCCAGCCCCGAGGGTGACGGTACTGGCACGGAAAGGGGGAACACGGGGAGGAGAGGGGAGGTAAGTAAGACGGGGGTAAGGGGGAGGCTGGGATGAGAGGTGATGACAGTGAATGGGCACGCGGGTTCCGGAATCTGTCGGACACCAACCGCCAGCCAATGAGGATGAGGCGCATGCTCGGGTCCCCAGGCCTGCCCCAACCTCCCCACCCCGCCTTAACCCCCTCCCACCCCACCCTGACCTGGGGCGGGGGATGTGAATGCTGCCGGGTCCTCCAGCTAGTGAGAGGCGACCTCTGTCTGAGCGCGGCGGCGGCGGACGCGAGGCTAGGGCGGCGATTTATTTCTGCGAGCTGGGAGGAAGCCAGAAGGGACGCGGGAGTGTGTGGGAGTGTGTGGGTGTGCATGGGTGTGCATGCGTGTCTCCGCGAGCGTGTCGGGTCGGGGGCTGGATTGGGGGGGGGTGTTAAACACCCACTTAAACAATCCGAAGGAGAAAAGAGATGTTGAATTCAGTTGACCGCTCTTCTCCAAAGAGCTGGCCGGCTCTCAAGGGGCTCCCGGCTTCCTTTACTCCCTCGGCATTCAGCCCGAAAAGGTCCCATGGTGGGCCCGGGGAGTGCGAGACTGGCCGAGCGTCCCAACCCACCCAAGGGACAGCCACAAGGCCGCAAGTGCACTCACTTGGGGGAAAACTGAGACACAGCGATCACCGTTTCCCCTCTCTACCAGTTCCTTCACTCGGTTATCAACACCCCACCCCCTCCAACCCAAGATTATATTGGTGGCAGGCTTCCTAAATTTTAGTGAACTGCGTCTGCAAGTAGAATGCAAAGAGGGTACTAGGCTTTCCTCTTTCATTCTGGTGTCTCTGGTGGGACAATCCGCATGAGGCCCGGAGGCCCAGCACTTCAGTATAAAGTTTTAAAGAACCATCTGTTATGTAAGCTCTTCGGCCACCAGCCCAGCCACATCTTCAAAGTTTTCAGATCTCATCCCAACAAGATGAAAAACATTTTTTCCAGCCTCATGACTGCATATGAAATGCCTCATATTCAGTGTCTGCTGTGAGACTGGGTAATTATGAGAGTCCCCCCACAAGGGGGTGAATTTGAATCTCAAAAGATCTGAATTTATTCTATTTGAATGACATGGAGATCACACATTTAAACCACCCAGTCCAGTATTTGATGAATTGAAAAACACTCCAATCATCGCCATGATTAATCTATACTTTTACATGAAACAGGTTGTTCATCGCCTACCCGTGTCTGGCAATTCAGAGGCTGCTGGCTCTCTAAACTGTTCTTTTTTGTCATTTTGCTCTTCAATATATATTCAGAATCTAAGTTATTTAAATCTCAGTTTTGTACCAACATGAAATTTCATAGAAATGTTTAAACTTGAGGGGAGAGGGACTGTCCATTAGTTTGGAAAGTGCAGGGGGCTGTGGTTACCCAAATTAGTGACCCTAAAGATGCTCAGATTTCGGGACACCTTGGTGGCTCAGATAAGTTAATCGGTTAATCATATCCCTTCAGCTCAGGATCATGATCCCAGCATCCTGGGATCGAGCCCCGTATTGGGCACCTTGCTTGGGCTGGTGCAGGGAGCCTGCTTCTCCCTCTGTGCATGCTCTGTCTCTCTCTCTCTCTGACAAATAAATAAATAAAACCTTTAAAAAAAAGATGCTCAGATTTCTGATAGTATCATGCAACACTGTCAATCCATTTTCAATACTACTAGTTGTTTTAAATACCATCGTGAATAAGTGCATGCATACATATATACATATATATATATATATTTATATATATATATATATATATATTTACACAGTTCAGAAAATGAAAGGAATTAAATCTTAAATCAGTCTTGGAGTGCTCTGTGGATTCAGATGAACTTTAAAAATCAGTTTATTACAAAGTGTTAATTTAGGAGTGTCCTTCCACTACAATCAAAGGGCTCGTGGGGGCACTTCTGTGGCACCTTTACAAACACCAGGCTGGCTGCTATGGAGAATTCCAGACTCTTGGTCCTCAGAGGGAGCTTCCAGCTCTCAGACCCAGAGGGAAGGTCCTCTGGTTGGTAGAGCTTTAGGAGAATTGAAAGAAGTAGAGAGAGGGTCTGACAGATCATATACTTCGTAGCACAGAGAAATTCTTGCTCCTTGCCTGGACCTGAGGCAGAGCCTGACATGGCCAAGGCAAACTTTGTGATCACATTCATAACCCAGCTTCAACCCCAAAAGGGCTTGTTTCCACCACACTAGCATCTTTTCAGTCCAAGCTAGTCTGCCTTCACCTCACACAACCTAAACCAGTAGTGATGGTGACAGAGGCCCAGCTGACATTCATTTATCTCCTCCCCAAACCAGAGGAGGTGGTGAGGGGAAAACAGGAGCTGGAGACAAGGTTTCAAAAAAACAAAAGAAAACAAAACAAAACAAAACAACCCTTTAAAAAAGAGAGAGAGAAGAAAAGAAAGGACCACGGACCTATCACAGAAAGGCCGCAGGCGTTTTGCCCTGCTTTCAGGCTCTAGTCCAGGCTGGCCGCAGGGAATGGAAGGGTCACTGCAAACACAGGCGGTCTCAAGCAGAGAGAAAACTGGTGCTCCAGGGAAAGAGGAGTGCCCCAGGGTCAACCCTATCCCAGAGCCCCTCCGGGACTCCGGAGACCCCTACCAGTCACGGACAAGGTGGGAAATCTTCCACTGGAATTGGTTCTATTCAGAGATCGGATGACAGACTCACCTTTCCCCCCTTTTCTCCTCAAGTTTAGGGGGAGCAGCAGGGGTTCCCAACCCTGGGGCAGTCGCAGAGGGAGGGGCGGCGGCACTAAGGCTTTCATTGCGCTACACTCATTTGCACCCCGTAAGTGCATCCATTCCCCACCCTATGTGTTCCCTCCTTCGGAATGTTCTGGTGCCTTGATCCTTCAATTCTGCCGGGCCAGGGCCTTCCTTGGATTCACCAACCCGCTTGCCCTGTGACCTGGGATCGGCCTGGGCGTCTCCCAGAACACCGGATCGGAAAGAGAGCTGGGGTAGGAGGAGCCTGTGCCCCTCACGGTGACTCCGGGCGGTTACCCGAGGATGGTCCCAGGTTGCAGAGGCAGCAGTGAGGAAGGAAAGACAAGTGGACGCGGGAAGGGGGAGGCAACTGAGATGGGAGTAGGGAAACTGGACCTGTGTGGTCTAAACGTTGATGCCCGTGGTCGTCTGACAGATACACGGATTGTCGTGGAACGATAAAGCCCCCGCAGGCGGGCAGACGCATCCCAGCCTCCGCCAGGGACATCTTAACCTACTGCCACTCCGCCTCTTAGCGGATGCACACTTAGGAATCCACCCCGTCTGCGGGAAACTTAACTAGCGGCAAAGACCACAGACCACAAGTCGGGAGGCAGAGGGAGGCTGTTCAGGCATTAGCTACCGTGCTCATTCTCAATTTCTTCCCTGCATTCCTCTGCCAACTTCTGGCAAACTTCTCTCCCTTTTCCCCTCACTTCCCCCACGCCTCCACCTTCTTTCCGACGAGACTGGTCTCCAGGGCTCGTCCTTCCCGGTTCTGACTTTGTCTTAAAGCATTGATTGACGGTTGCAATTATAAAGGATGATGGCTCGGGGAGGCTCCCGCAGCCTTGATGAGCCCGAGGAGCGCAGTCCTGGCATATTTTATCCAGGCTCAGCGTTACGGGGCCGTGCGCCCCACTCACCCGGCGGGCTGCAGCTGAGGAGGTCTCGCACTCCCCACCCGCGAGGACATAACTGCCTCCCTCTCCTCCCCCGCCTCCACTTCTCCGCGGCTCCGCGCCGCATTTCAGAGAGCGCGCCGGGAACAGCCTGCCCTTGACCTGACCTGAGAATTGTTGGCCAGCCCCGCGCGCTTAACGCGTGCAGGCTGCAAAGGGAGTGAAAATGTCAAGATTTTTAAAACTGGTTCAAGTTTCCTGGGCTCGGAAAACACAGGTCCCCAAGTAGAAGACCCACCCCTCCCGCGCGCCTGGGTGGGAGAAGCCTTACACGACCCACCCAACCTCTCAAGAAACTTGCAAATCTACATTCTTAGAAACAATTTCTAACGCTTCCTCTATTTCTACTCTTTGGTGTTTTTTTAAGAAAACAGAATCTTTACTTTTCTCGTAGCACGTGTCTAGTTCCCAGCCTCAGAAGAAATCTAGATTTTTTTTTCCCCGGCAAGTCACCACCAAGTGGCCGCAATAGCCCGAGGGGAGAGGGAAGCAAGTTTATCAACCTAGGCTCTGCCTAATTTTTCAGCCCCTCCCACTCAAAAAGCCCATCAGAAGCCCCGTTTGCCTTTCTCTGAAAATTAAGTTTAGCAAGAATTCCAGAGTTCTGATCCGGAGCTCGAAGGGCTGAGCCTATATGCCCCACCTCCAGGGTCCCCCAGCCGGCTTCCAGACCACTTTGTTTTAAGGTGAGAAGGGTTAAATTTCAGTACAGACATTACGAACTACCAATGAGCACCGTATTGGCCGAAGCTTTGAAAAAATGAATAGGTGAGAAGTCGTACCTCGTTAAAAAAAAAAAAAAAAAATCCCCGTTACTTGTGTAAATAACTACTTAAGACATCATCGACCACAGCCTGTAGAGCAGGAGGGAAAACTGCTGTCAATTTAGACAGTCTACCCCGGAAAGTCTTGTGTGTCGGGGTAGCCACAAGTGGGGGTTGATTCACAATCACTACAACAGTACCTTCACAGATCACGGCCCCGTCTTTACTAAAGGAGGAAAATACAGGATGAAGTAATTACCCAGGTAATCCAGGCTCCTCCAGCCCCTCCCCCAACCACCTCCCACCCTTGCCCTAAGGAAAGGTGAGGTTTTCCCAGAGTTTGGCCTGGATTATTGGAATCTGCATCTCTGTAAAAAGGCTTCTCAGTAGAACTTTCTGGATTCATTTTCTTTGGAGACTCCTGCCCCAACCCAGGGGTCCAGGCGCGTCCCGCCTCGGTAGAGCCGAAGCCCTCCTCGAAGTGGGCGGAGAGATCCGGTCTTGAGAAGGGAGCGGGCTGGGGAAATAATCTTGGGTAGGTGGTCCAATCTAATCTATCTCTTCCTCTTTAATTGAAATGGAGATGTGAGTCAGCTCCAACTCCAAACCGGGAGACGGAGACTCCATTCTCGGAACACCCCTGCCCATCCTCGGGACAGACCAGAGCAGCGAGTGACGTTCTCGAGGACGATCGTGGCGCCAACAGGCCACCAAGAGCTTAGTGGAACCAGCTGAGCGCTTGAGTTGCAATTCCACTCCCCGTATCCCCTCCCCCCTCCTCAACCCAGACTAGAGCCAAATCCTCAGCACTAGATTACTCTGGGCTGCCTTTCACGAGAATCAAGCCAGACTGGAAGTGTCCTGAGGGAAGAAGGGGTTCCGCGACGCCTCTCTTTGAATCCCTCTGTTCTTGGAGCGAGGGGGTGGGTGGTCGCGAGGCTCTTGTGTTAGGAAAGCCCCCGCACTAGGGGTTTCTGTTCTTAAGATCAAAGAGTGCCGGGCCGCTCAGAGCTGTGTCAGCCGATTTGGGCCCCTTTGGGACAGGAAAGAAAGTGGGGGCGCCAGCGGGCCTTGGCGATAATACCATCACCTTCCAGCTTGCGGTGCGAAAGTATGGAAAGTGTTAGGGTCTGGGAGGTTATGCGGTTCGCTAGTTTGGCAGGGTGTCGGCTCCTCCTCCCACCTAAAGGCAACTTTTACCATTAAGAGTGGTGCCCAGCCAGCGCAACGGGCGTGGAGCAAATTCTTTACTTTTCCCCCAAGGTTTCCTTTCTGGAAACTGGGGAGATGCTTCGGGGACCTGGTGGAGGGTTCCGACTGATTTTCTTTTCAATGCAATATAGACCGTTGGTGGAACAGGTGGAACTTGATGGGGCTGAGGCTGGGGACGTCCAGATCACAAGGAAGAAATCAGCATTTACTGTCAAAAATGTCAGCGCTGGACGTGGGACCAGCATCTCACTAGAAACACACCAGGGTTAGTCAACAGGACTTTTTTTGTTTTTGTTTTTAAAGATTTTATTTATTTATATGACAGAGAGAAATCACAAGCAGGCAGAGAGGCAGGCAGAGAGAGAGAGGAGGAAGCAGGCTCCCCGCTGAGCAGAGAGCCCGATGCGGGACTCGATCCCAGGACCCTGAGATCATGACCTGAGCCGAAGGCAGCGGCTTAACCCACTGAGCCACCCAGGCGCCCCAGTCAACAGGACTTTTTAAAAAAGAGTGCTTGCGCTTAAACTATCTCATTCTCTGTCTCTTCCCTTTATAAGACAACAGATGTTTGTTCCTCAAGGTAAAAAGGGCCCTTTTCTCTCTAAACTCCATCACTCAGGGGCTCTTGGGTGGCTCAGTCAGTTAAGCCTCTGCTTTGGCTGGGATCAAGCCCCATGTGAGGCTCCCTGCTCAGTGGGGAGCAGGTCCTCAGCTGCCACCTGCTCCCCTTGCTTGTGCTCTCTCTCTCTCTTTCTGTCAAATAAAATCTTTAAAAAAATAAATTCAGCTACTCGTTTTGGGTGATTTCTCTGCCCTCCTCATACCCACCAACCCCACATAACAAACACATGCTCTGAATTTTCTCTCAATTCTTGTCAGCAGTCCTGCCAGTTGCCAGCATATACCCCATAACTGCAAACGAAAACCCTCCAAACTCCAGAGATCCTTTCAAGGAAACCAGAGCAGAAGACCCAAAGTGCTTTCCTACCTGCTTTGCTCTGCCTCCAAGGCTCCTGGGTGCTGTCCCCACCCGGCCCCCTACACCTCTCCCCATCCCACCCTTGTGAATTCTACTGGGATCTAAATCTGATTCCACTGTGGAATGAAAAGGAAGATAAAGAGCCATTTACAAATGTCTTCTTAATCCCAAAATGCCTTTCGGAAGAATGTCAGTAAATCAACACTGTTTTTAATCATAGTTCCTTTATATCAACAATGGCAAATAATCACTACTTTAAGGAAAGATCACAGATTTCAGAATCACAGAACAGGGGTTCTGTTTACAGTTCACTCTCTTGACAAGGGGAGTGATCTTGGGAGAATCACTTGACCTTTCTGATTCAATTTTATCATCAGTAAAATATGGTGAACAAAGTCAACTTTATAGTTGCATGAGACAGTACTAGTAAAGCAATACATCACACTGTTAATATCAGTTCTTCTTTGTATCTCTTTTCCCATAACTGCACCCACACTCAACTTTCTGTAAAGAAAACAACTAGGAAGGGAATCACTAACCATTCTAGAAACCACTAAAAATAAGATCTTTCTAGTGGGAGGGACTTGCTAACTTGACTATCTCACAGTGCTTGCTTGACATAGTCCTCAGGGAGTTAATTATACCCCCAGGTAAAAACTGCTCACCAAAATGCTTATGTTCATCTGTACTCAGATTATTTGGAGTTTAAAAGTTAAGTGTGTCTTTTGTTACTTATTACACAAAAACACCTATCAGAGCTTCCCAAAAGACTAAAAAAGAGGGAGCCTGTATTAATTTGTCTGGTCAAGTTCAGTCCACATGGTTCTTCCAGGCTTAAACTCTCAAATTCACACTGGTCATATTTCAAGTCTTCCCTGGGGTTTCCCCAGACCTCAAGGCCCCCATACTCCTAAAGTTCCTTGAGGCCAACAGTATTTCTCAGGGAAATTTTTGTTCCAATAAGGCGAAGAGTGAGGAAGTGCAACTCCAAAAAATAGCTTTATCCTGAGGTAGGTTCTAGTCTTGGGAAACAAGATGTCTGACTCCCACCTTTCATAAAATATCTCTGGTTGTGCTGGGGGAAGCTGGGCCTCTAGGTGGGAGTCTGTCCCAGAGTCCTTCTCTAGCTCATCCCAAGTTCAAGGCTAAATCGAAGATAACTCTACACATTTTGTCTGGGTGGAGGCATTAAGGGAAAAAACCACCACCACCACTACGAAGCCTCTGTTCTCCCTTCCTCCATAAATATCTCCTGGTTTATTAAAAGAGGCATTAAAGAAATCCTCTAGCTCCTCAGGACTTGAAGATCAAGACCAGTAAAGAAAGTCTGAGAAGCACTCTTCTGGAGTTGGGCTGAGGCAGGGAAGGAGAAGAGGCATCAGAGCTTAGCTTCCTGGAGGGATCTGGCTGCCTAAGCCCAGCAGCCAAGAATCAGAATATGGATTTGGGTGACTGGCATTCGAAACTGCACTGCCAATAAAGCTGGCCAGAGTTTAGGGTGACATAAGGGGCAATCTTATTTTCCACTGCATTATGTCTACTTTCAGAGATCCTTATGGGCACAGAGCTTACTGGAGGTTATTGCTGGAATAAAATCAGACTCCAAGAGCGCTAAGGAGACTAGATAACAAACTATATATAGTGTCTCAAGAATGTTTGCATTGTATATTATGTACCCTAGCTATGCAGACATAACTTCCTGTGGGTAACAGACAAAACTTCCTATGGGTAATAGACAATAATATATCGAATGTGTATAATGTATTCCATAAATGCACTTAAAGAATTACATAAATTTCATAGTAATCAAAGCAGTGATGTCGGGCACATTGCAGAAGAGTTAATGAATACTTGTTACAGGACATACTTCCCACCATACAGATTTGGCTATTTTGTAGATACAGACAAATAATTCTTCTATTTCTCTTTCTCTCTTACTTACTACTGTGTATCATCTGTACAATTGCCTCATTTGGGAGAAACAAAACAAAACAAAACAAAAACCTAAGCCAGAAACCAAGAATCAGGACAGTGTCCCAGAACTAGTTAACTTTAAGGGAGCAATCTGGGTTTAACCCCAAGTCTGCTGCTCTTACACCACACGGTGTGGTTATCTTGTAGGTAGGCAGAAGGAACAATGTCATCTTATTTCCACTTTTCTATATGAGTACAGACACTTATACACAATTTTCATGTAACTCCCACTGTGCATAGAAGAAAAATGTCATGCCCACCTAGGACCCATAGGAACAGCTTTCGAAATAAATAGAGGCACATTTCTTAGTACAACACAACTGAATTAATGTGAAGTTGGAAACCCTGACCCATCTCGACATGTCTTGGCCTCAGTTTTGTGAACCACTCCCCATTCCTATCCTAACTTGCAATTTGCTCCCTCAAAGCCACACCAGGACCTAACACTCTCCACTCCACCTGTGGGTTCTCTCAGTGGGCGTGTCCTGGGCAGTCAGAATCCAATCCAAGAGGAAACTCACCTTCAGGGTTAAGGTCAGCCCTAACTGTTCAGACCGAAGGCTCACAATGTCCCCCTTTCCTCTGTCAGCCCTTTGGGTGACTTGTCTAGCCAAGAACCCCCCCCAGGAATGACTCTCCACGCTTCTTGGAGGCTACCCCATGAACAGATGGAACTCTCAGTCCCAGTAGTGGCCTCTGGGTGCCTAAGATGTTGCAAACACGGACATCTCCCAGCCACCTGGCAGTATCAGGGAATGGAATTAAGAGAGTGCAAGAGCTAGGAAAGGGCGGGAGGCCTCGAACGAGATCCGGAAACGTTTCTTTTACCGGAAAATTGACTGGAATTTTGTCATCCCGGAATCTGACGCCCGGAAGTGCCTGGAGAGGTTTAGGGTGTTGGGGTAGACTCGCTGACTCGCTGAGCGCCTCCTTCCGTACACCTTTTTTTTTTTTTTTTTTTTTTTGTTTTGGAGGCTCCGTCTTCAACAGTCCTTCCCAGGCTACACGGACATACCGCAGGTTCAGGCTCTCTCGAACCTGACTGATCCCAGACCTGAGGGTGTCAGATCTCCATTTATGCTCAGGGTGGAACCAACCCCCCTCGCTCCACCATGGGTAAAACGTAGCAGAGAGAAATGCAAAGGTGTCTCCTTCTACCACCTTACCCTCTTTAATTCACTCCCAAGGGTCTCAGGGACGCCGTGGAGGCGGTGGGGGGTGGGGGCGGCGTGTGCGCTCTTGGGACCCCACGCCCTCTTAATTCGCAGCCTCCCAGTCCCCGCTGCGCGCGACGCGAGGTGAGGCGGGAGCGCGGGCTTCTGCCGCGCGCGCGCGCGCGCCGCCCCTGTCCCCGGCTGAGCGCGCTCTCGCCGGGAGCCCAGGGGACGCCCAGCCGGTGGCTGCCTGGAGGGACTCCCGAGCGCGCCGCCGCGGTTTGGCCAGGCGAAAAAGATTAGAAATCGTCTGTGCTTCTCTTTCACCTTCTTTCCTGTGCTCATATTTTTATCTGCAGAGCAACTGATTCTCTGTTGCACTCTGATTGCCTTCCTCATGTTTTCTTTTCCTAAGTACAGATTTTGGGGGTGGGGGGTGAGGTCATCATTTCCTCAATTGATATACCAGAGGGTGTAGTTGGCCCAATAAAACAGCAATCACTGCCCTCAGTGGAGTCAGCTGGTTATCTAGGGAGAAAGAGGAAAAGCCCAAGCCTTGATTTTCCTTCTTGTTCCAGCGAAGCTAGAATTCAGAGCTCATGACACGCCTCTGCGAATTCTCAAGGAAATTCCAGTTCGAAAGCCTAAGAAAGTGCTTACAGGGAAAGGCACAGGTCCTTCAAGTACTACGGGAACGGAAAAAAATGACTGCCAACAGACTAATGATTACAGACCACTGGAAATCACTTCCCTTTAGTCCTTTACTTTTAGGAATAACTGCATGTATTCTTGCTGTAACGCTAACATTTTTTTTGTTCTTTTTAGAAGTGAAAATTAGCTTTATTTACTCCTGTTTATAAAAATAAGCCATGCTCAGTATTTTGGAAAACAGACAGTAACCCTTAAATTGTAATCCTTAACTAACGGTGTGTGTGTGTGTGTGTGTGTGTGTGTGTACATACATACATATATTTATTAAATATATTAGTATATATTATTATATATGTCATATATATATTAAACCCAAAATATATGGGTTTTTTGCATGGCTTTTATTCATCAGGAAACAAAAGAGACTCTACAGTATCCGCAATGAATGAGAGACACCATCCTGTGGTGTGGCTTACAAATATTTGAAAGCTATTTGTTCAAGTTTGATCAATGATGACTCCATATGGTTAACTTGTTTCAAGCTGGTCAAACTTTAGCTTATTATACCTGATTAGAAATTATCAGAAAATATTAGTGATGAAATATATACATTATACATTTTTTATTCTATTTTAGACTAAGGCATGGGCATCCAAAAACAGTGGATAACTGAATAATACTGAAATA
Source organism: Mustela nigripes (assembly GCF_022355385.1). Lineage (NCBI taxonomy): Eukaryota > Metazoa > Chordata > Mammalia > Carnivora > Mustelidae > Mustela > Mustela nigripes. The sequence continues at coordinate 38,022,936 of NC_081566.1, read as the reverse complement.
TCCATTTGCTTTTTTTTAACTTCGAGAAAGATGAATGTGTGATTCATACATGGGCTTCTGTACTTTTAATAGGCAATAGGAGAAGCAATGACTTACAATGCAAAAGACATCAATGAGATTAAATTACATGACTTAATCTACTAGCAGAATAATAAATGGATGATAAATAGAGCAACTCCTACTTACCAATAGGCGTAAGTCCGTGCTTTAGACAATCTTGTAAATTTCCAGTATCCGAATTAGAAGACATTCTTAGTAAAATTGTAGGTGGTCCTTTGGTTTAAAGCAGAAATCATTGAGCACAAGAAAAAGTACAGCTTGTCAAATTTTGTGGCCCTTGGGAGGACACATGAGACTACAGTAATCCTCAGTGAAAGTTAAAAAAAATAGCAAAAAAAAAAAAAATCCAAGAATGCAGAAAGTTACAAGTTAAGTCTTTCCCTGAACTCTGTACTTTTTCCAGCATTAGTGCCTGCTGTAAACCATGTATCCAGTTACATGATGGTTTCTAATCAGAAGAATGGAAACTTTTGATAGGTTTAGACAGATCACATGACTCTATGCAAGTTGATAAGAGGACCCTGTTATAAAGTGACAGCAAAAGAGATAAGAACTCCTGGCAGATAATGGCAAAGAAATGATTAACTTAGAAGTGGAGAGGTGCTATGCAGCACAGAGAGTGGAAAGTTGTAAAACTGAGGGGTCAGAAGATCATACTTAGTGGATAAAACTCCAAACCAACTTAAATCTACTAACTAAACTTAGGCTTGTGACATACCCTCTTGATGTCATCACCTCTTTGCATAGAGGAGAACAGACGTAGCTCTTCTGACCTCTGTAAACATATTTTAGATGATAACATTAGCACACATTAATTCTTTAAATGATGATGGGAGATTTGATTGACACTTTAAAATACTATGGTAGCATTTCCAAGCTTATGGTCATTTATTTATTCATGTGTTGTCTACCAATTTTTTAATCATGCCTATTCATTAGTTGCAAAGTTAATCTTAACTTGTTCATTCATTAGTTGGTTAAAAGGGCACCCTATCTCTTTACCCGCAATAAAGTAAAACTTATGCTTTGAGGTCAGTGCTGGCAAAATGATGAATGTATAATACGTTTTCCATAATTTTAAGTTATTAGTCCTTGCTTGAATCCATGGGAAAAATCTGGATCACTCTTAAGCAGACGCTTAACCACTGAGCCACCCAGGCATCCCTCTTCTGTGAATTATATCCATGAGTATTTAATGTATTCAAAATTAAAATCAAGAAAGTAAAAATTATTATTTATTTATAAATATACATATTTATTTTTATTAAAATAATTTAATATACATAATGCATTTTAAATTAAAATAACTATTTTCCAAAACAAAATAATTCATAAAAAGTAGCATTTTCAGTAGTCTTTTTAATGTCTAACTTTTTATGCCCCCAAGATTTTATTTATTTATTTGACACAGAGAGAGAGTGCACAAGTAAAGGGGAGCAGCAGAGGGAGAGAGAGAAGCCAACTCCCTGTTGAGCAGGGAGCCTGATATGGGGCTCGATATGAAGACCCTGGGGTCATAACCTGAGCCAAATGCAGATGCTTAACCAACTGAGCCATGAAGGTGCCCCCAATGTCTGCCTTTGTAGAAAGCTAGGTTCTCATATCTGCTTCCGCATTCACTCTGTAGCAATATATTGTTTCAGTTGAAGTCTATATAAGAAAATATGGTTTTCAAGATATGAAGGTAGAAACAGGATGAATATCCTAATAAATTTTTCAAATAATTATGGATTTTTTTTCTTTGATGCCACACCGAAACTCCACAAGTACTATTTTCTTCAAGATGAATTGAGGGGCACCTGGGTGTCTCAGTCAGTTAACCATTGACCTTTGGCTGTGGTCATCCTGGGATCTAGTCCCACACTGGGCTGTGTGCTCAGCCACGGGTGTGCTTCTCCCTCTGCCTGCTGCTCCTCTGCTTCTGGGTGTGCGCGCTCTCTCTCTATCTCTCTCTCGGGCAAATAAATACATACAATCTTAAAAAAAAAAAAAGATTAGTTGAAATGTGGAAACTGAAACCATATCTGTGAACTTTTTGTACCCTATTACACAAAAATTCATTGGCTTATTTTATAATTAAAATATATCTTTTGCCTATGAATGATTTTGTTGCATCTCACATTGGTAATTTGGAAAATGTAGGTTCATCAAATCTGGCAAATATGCCAAATGTTGACACATTTCATTATATAGTATCAAAAATTCTATTTATTAATATTATTACTTATCTCACCAGAAGTCTTTAAATACTGGGAAGCTGTCAAACTCACAATGGAATATACAAATTTTCTTAAATCCAAATTTTCACTTGTAAGCCTGATTTTATCAATGGAAAAAAGTACCACCAGTTTTTTTCCATGAAGTAACAGGTTCACTTCATATTTGAGAATTTTCCCCAAAATACCCATGTCTAAATAAACATAGTGTGTCTTCTGTCATTCCTAAAGTGTAAAAATAACATTACATTAAAGAAAAGCAGCTATTTCATCTCCCCACCTGAACAATCCTATCAGTGCTTTTCCTGGAATCAGCCGTCATATTCTGACTTAGGCCTTTAAAGACACTTGAAGAACTTAAAGAACTATGGGTAGTACCTTAAGAGGGAAATTTAAGTCATATGGCTCAGCTTGATTAGAGATATGTTTTGCTTATGAAGTAGCTGTGTTTTTTTCTTTTTAAGATTTTATTTATTTATTTGATAGAGAGCGAGATCACAGGTTGGGGGAAGCAGGCTCCCTGCTGAGCAGAGAGCCCAGTGTGGGGCTCGATCCCAGACTCTGAGATCATGACCTGAGCCAAAGACAGTCTTAACTCACTGAGGCACCCAGGTGCCCCAGTAGCTGTGTTCTTGAAGAATAACATGTTAATTACTTTTTACAATGCACTTCCTATGTTCAACACAGTACTTGTTCTAGGGTCAGAATACAACATTAAGAATTATTTATAAAACAAGTTCTGTTAATTTCATCTGTTTTAAAAATATGCTTTCAGAGATCTCAGGGTCCTGGGATCGAGCCCCGCATTGGGCTCTCTGCTCAGTGGGGACCCGGTTTCCCCCTCTCTCTTTCCCTGCCCTTCTGCCTACTTGTGATCTCTGTCTGTCAAATAAATAAATAAAATCTTAAAAAAAAAAAAAGACGGGTTTCTGGATAAACAGTTTTATTCATTGTCTATATGGCCATAAAGTTAGGAAGCTCAAGGAAGTCTCTCCGAGACTTTGAAACTCTTTAGATAGAAAGACTTGGTGTTTGTGGAGGGGCAGTACCCAAGTAATTGTACCTCTGGCCCAGGACTTAAGAAGAAAAGATAAGTGAATAGAAAGGTGCTCACATATATATAAAGGGACTACATATGTTCCCTTAATGATCACATTATAATCTAATTAGATCAGTTATTTAAATCAGAGTGTTAATGAGGCTAAAGTCCAGATTTTGCCTCTTATGGGAGAAGTTTTATGAAGGGAAAAGCTATTTGCAAACTCATTCGGACACGTATTATCTCCAGCTAACACTGAGAGAGTAGTGCCTTGATTAGGAAGTGATCGGCATGATAGGCTCATTGTGCTGTTAGTAAAGAGGTAAGGGATCTTTTGTGAACTTTCAATTAGATAAGGATACTGGGTCAATTAGAATATAAGTTTATGCCTCTAGCTAGTTCCACTGTTAAATTTTAAATTTCATTTTATTCTTTTAAGTTTCTGGTAGGGAATCTGCCACTATCAGTGGTCAAAGCCCATGTATATATACTTTCAAGCCTTCATGTGGTTTTAAACAATATTAACACTGACACTTCCTTTGAACTAAGTAAATGGAGTGTATATGTATTCAGCAGGTAATTTATAACTCCATATACGGACATTTGTTGTAACATAATTTCACACATCATGGAATAGATTCAGCAGTCATTTTCTGAAGGTTCGCATTACAGAATTTATGATCCTTTTTTTTTCTTTGTTGTTTATTCTGATTACTGTTATGTTTTCACTTCTCCCTCTTGCCTTACTTTATTTCAGTTGAAATGTTGGAATACAGCTTCAGAATGATAAACATGCTTCATGGAGAGAGACCGGGTAGAAGGGAATAAGAATAAAGAAAGGCTTTATCCTCTCTGCCTGTCCCCCTGCCTTTTAGTTGTGCTGTTGGCTCTGAACCCTGCAGACTCACCTCTGTCTGGGACGGGGTGACTTGAGGTCTGGGCGACTCCTGGAAGTGAGGGTGAGAGGAAGCCAAAGCCATGACTGTGGTCCTCATGGGTGTTGGAAATGTCCCCAGTTAAATATTCACACAGCCTCATCAAGGTGAGATTTTCTGGAGGAGACCTGCTCATGGAATGTAGGTAGTTTAAAGCTGGTGCTGATTCACATGAAGTGAGGAAGCGGGTCATTCTGGCCGCCAGTGGTGAGGGCGTTGGATAAACACGCTGTTTTTCCTCTGAGCTTTAAGCTCTTGTGTACGCATAACCAATCCAGTCTGCTTTGCATTAACACTGTCGTAGGTATTGTTTAATTTTTTCCTTTAAATATATGATAGATTGCAAAATATGATTTTTATTGAAACCAATGACTATTAATTTTGTTTATTTAGGAGATAGATGTATATGTATATATATACATATATATATATATATTCTTTTTTTAAGTAATTTCTACACCCAACGTAGGACTCAAACTCCTAAGCCTGAAGAGTCACAGAGTCTCTTCAACTCCTAAGAGATGAAGAGTCACATGCTATACCAACTGACTCAGCCAGGCGCCCCAACCAATGACAACTAATTTTAGATGAAAATTCAGAAAGAGCATATGTTTTCATAGGTGTATTTTATACCTGTAACTACTTTGAAATATATGGGTCTTCTTTTATACATGCCCAAATGTGGGATACACATTTGTTAAGGTTTTGCATATTATTCAATCCATAAAATAGCATTTCCCATCAGCTCCTCACTCTCTGGCTGTAGATTTCATTGATTACCTGAGAAACTGTGCAGTTGTGTTTGGTGATGCAACCACTTGAGCATGAGAACACATTAGGAGAACATAGTATGGTTGAAGGTAGTAGTTAAGAGACTGAGATTTGGGATCAGGAAGTTCACAACTCCTGTCCCTGCTTTGTCCTTTACTCAGCAGTGAAGTAATGCTTGACTTCCTTAAGCCTTATTCTTCAGAAATAAAAATGACAATGGAATCCAATAGTGTTGTTGTGAGAAAATGAGATAATAGAGAAATGCTCAGTATCAGGATGCTTGGGGGGCTCAGTCAGCCTTTGGCTCAGGTCACGATCCCAGGGTCGTGGGATCCCATACCGCATTGGGCTCTGCTCAGTGGGGAGCCTGCTTCTCCCTCTCATGCACAGGCTCTTTCTCAAATAAGTAAATGAAATCTTAAATAAATAAATAATGTACCCCCAAAGTTGAAGAGGAATAGCATTATTAGGTTCCTAATAACTCCTAAAAAAACCTCCCAGGAAAAAAAAAACTACTATTTACTATTTGTCATTCTCTTTTCTGTAGAACTTACTGGCATGCAGAGGAAACATTACATTAATGAGTTACTTTAGCCTTTTGAAGCTTATCTATCTGGTTAATTTAATAGAAATAAATACTCAGTACTTTGTGAGAAATGAACATATTTTTGTGAAAGAGGGAGCGGAGTAACGTTCACATGTGACCCAAGTAACAGGTGCTCGAAACTCAGCCCTAGTGACAGTTAGTACGCAATTTAGATTCCAGCTATGCTGGGGAAGAACACAAAACAAACGAAAACCTCAGTTTTGGGTCATTATTTTTCTCAGTCAAGTCCCAGTCTAACCATTTCCTTTTGGCAAATGTGGGCATTTTCCCTTATGGCATTCTGTTTTAGACTCACTATCCCACTGAACTCAGCAGATACTACCCCACATGGCATATTTATAATGACTCACATTTACAAAGATACATGTTTATAATGATAAAACATTATTTGCTAACTGATTTCAGAAAGGATTTGTAAATGATTGACAGATAACTAATGACTCCCAAGGCATCTTTGCCAAAATCCAAAAGGCATTCAACAATGTCATCTGAACCCATATTGCATGATGATGTTAAAGTTCAGTTAATGAGTTACAGTCTCTGTAAACTTCCTGAATATACTCTCCCAAGACATTATGAGACGTCTGTTAGGAACTGGGATTCTTGTAAAATGGGGTTTCTGGGGAGCCCTGTACAGGATCATATACCAGAAAAGCCCCTTAAGTTTGTTTATATTTTGGGTTTAATAAGAACCAGCATCCTAAATTACTCATCATTGAAACTGATTGAGGCACTGGGTGTTGGGGAGTTACAGAAGACAGAAATCCCGAACTGGGTAGTTCCTGTGAAAGGATGGCTTACTGGAACATCGTTGCTTCAACTCTTTGCTAACAAAGTCATTTGTCACTGATTTGTCACTGATTTAGGACCTGGGCTTGGGTGGGCACCTTTTTTTTTTTTTTTAAATCAGCTTCCTTAGCAACCCTCTAACCCCCAAATTATATAAGATGGTGAGATGTCAGATTTTGAAAAGAAGTGACTAAAGATCTCTTCTCATTATTTTAATAACTGTGAGAAATGTGGCATCTGGCAGGAAAGATAAGTGGTCTTTTTGCCACACTATTAGGGCCAGGTAAATATTACTCACTTTTTATAGCACTAATAATTAAACAGAGCCTCAGTCAATCTTTTGGCAATTGAAATGTTTAAGACTTTACTCTTCTGTAGGCTTATGTTGAGTTCCCCACGTTTATCACAATCTGCAATCTATGTCTGATGACTTATGGTTCATATCTTTATTTATAAAGAAATATACTCAGTACCATTTTATTTCCACTTAAAACCTTTTAAAACTTTTATGCAAATAACTCAATTATCTAAACTATTTTTAAAAGAGGGACCTGTAAAGCATTCGAAGTGATTTCCCTAGGAATCACATAATAACTATTTTTAAAATATGGAGCCACAAAATAGATTTGAATTCATGAAACCGAATGTTTTTTTTTTTTTTAAGATTTTATTTATTTATTTGACAGAGAGAGAGATCACAAGTAGGCAGAGCAGCAGGAGTGGGGGTGTGGTGGGGAAGCAGGCTCCCCGCTGAGCAGAGAGCCCAATGCGGGGCTCCATCCCAGGACCCTGAGATCATGACCCGAGCCGAAGACAGAGACTTAAGCCACTGAGCCACCCAGGCGCCCCCATGAAACCGAATGTTATCTGTCACCTCACATTGTCTAGTAGATCATGTAAATAAAATGGTTTTTTCGGGACGCCTGGGTGGCTCAGTTGGTTAAGCAGCTGCCTTCGGCTCAGGTCATGGTCCCAGCGTCCTGGGATCGAGTCCCACATCGGGCTCCTTGCTCCGCGGGGAGCCTGCTTCTCCCTCTGACTCTGCCTTCCACTCTGTCTGCCTGTGCTCGCTCTCACTCTCTCTTACAAATAAATAAATAAAATCTTTAAAAAAAAAAAATAAAAAAATAAAAATAAAAATAAAAAAAATAAAATAAAATGGTTTTTTCAAACAATAACTGTTCTTTTGGAATGGAAATTAAAATATATATATATATATATATTTTAATGGAACTCTTAATGGAACTTTTTATCTGCCTTTTCAAATGCCCCCCTTTTTAAAAATTTTGTTGAATGATACTACTATACATACATATATATATATATATATATATATATATATATATATATTTTTAAGTAATCTCTACAACCACCGTGGGGCTCAAACTCACAATCTTGAGAGTAAGAGTTGTACTCCACCACTGAACCAGCCCCTAAAATGAAATATTTTATATGGCTGAATCTTTTATGTGGCTGTGTAAACCTAGCTTGATTGTGTTACAGTTATTTTCATAGACACTGTTCTTTGCCCTCTCAATCCTTTTGTGGGAAAAGAAAGTTTTTTAATCAAAAATAATAAAGTAGGGGTACCTGTATGGCTTAGTCAGTAGAGCACATGACTCTTGATCTTAGGGTTGTGAGTTCAAGCCCCATTATAGGCATAGAGATTACCTTTAAATTCTTTTTTAAAAAGATAATAAAGTGGAAAGAGTGCATAAATGCAAATATGTTATATTTTTCATTATGTTTTGAGAAAGGATAAAACCTAAAAAAGAAAGGATTACTCAAAAAAAGCTAAAGCCTCTTAGAAGGGTCATTTAATACTCTTTGAAATTGAAGATCAAAAATGGGTTTCAAAGGTAAGCTCACTTTCTACCTGCTTTATTCATTACCATGAGTCTAACAGGTTATTCCCTCAAGCATAATTTTTTACATACTAATACATTTTTTAGATTTTTTTGAGTTCCTTTCAATTCTGTCATGTCCCAAATGGAACTTTTTATCTGCCTTTTCAAATGCCCCCCTTTTTAAAAATTTTGTTGAATGATACTACTAAATTAGGAATATTGATATCATTCTAAAATCTCCATCTGATTTACTTGCTGTGTCTATCCTGTCAACAAACTTAGTCCATTCTGTTTCCTTAACATCTTTCTTTTTTTTTTTTTCAAGATATTTATTTATTTATTTGAGAGAGAGTGAGAGAAGCATGAGTGAGGGGAAGGGACAGAAGGAGAAGGAGTGGCTGAGGGAGAGGGAGAAGTAGACTCCCCGATAAGCAGGGAGCCTGATACAGGGCTTGATCCCAGGACCCCAGGATCATGACCTGAGCCAAGGGCAGACACTTAATCCACCGAGCCACCCAGCACCCCATCCTTAACATCTTAATTGGCATCCCCTCCTCTGTAGTAGTGCCAGTGCCTTTGCTTTGCAATGGCCACATGGAGAGCTTACTGGCTTTGAGCCAGTAACTTGAGGAACTTGAGGTCCAGTCAGGGCACATCACTGATTAACAGTGTGACCCTTGGTGAGCTCTTCCCTTTAACATTGTTTCCTTAGCATGGGACTAGCATGAACCATGACTCTTGGGATGATGGGAAAATTAAATGAAAACACCTGTGACATGTCTAGGGCAACAGCCGCCACACGGCCTTCATCATTTCTCACTCTGTTGCCTTCTAATGGTTCCTGGTCTTTCTTCTGGCTTAATCTAGGCCATCTTCCACACTCAACCCAAAGACTTTCTTAAAAATTCATGATATTTGCTGCTTAAAATTCTTCAGTAGCTTGTCATGCTCTTTAGGATAAAACTTTACTCTTTAAATTTGATACACAAAACACATGACAGTCTGACCTTTCAAAAAAGAAAAAAGCATTATCTTCCATATTCATTCTATGCTCTAGCTACAAAAAACTATTTGTAGCTCCTCAAAACATCATAATATGTCATGTCTCTGTTTATTCGTTTATCTCTTTCTTTACTCATTAATCCAACCACCCATTTGTTCCAGCAACTAAAATGTGCTGGAGTCTATAGTTGGTCCTGGGGATGTAGAGTCAATCTCATGACATTCAATTTGATAAAAGAGACAATTGACTGACAGTTGTTTATCAGAGCTAACCTTGGGAGGTTGGGGAGCCCCTGGGGGTCACTAATCCATTTTGTGAATGGTAAGAGGAAACACCTCAGAGGAGATGGTACTTCAGCCTCCCTGAAGGCAAATTAGACTTTGACAAAAATCAAGGGCATTCCTGAGAGGAAGCCACACTTACAAAGCTATGAAAGCTCAAGGGGCCAAGGCATGTGCAGTGACCTAAACACATTTATTCCAATGGAGCTGAGCCAGGACTGTATTTTATATATTTTTTTATTTATTTGACTGAGAGATCACCAGTAGGCAGAGAGGTAGGCAGAGAGAGAGAGAGGAAAGCAGGTTCCCTGCTGAGCAGAGATGCGGGGCTCCGTCCCAGGACCCTGAGATCATGACCTGAGCCGAAGGCAGAGGCTTAACCCACTAAGCCACCCAGGTGCCCCCAGGACTGTGTTTAAAAATATACCCTGAGGGGCACCTGGGTAGTCCAGTTGGTTAAGTATCTGCCTTGTGCTTAGGTCATGATCCAGGAGTTCTGGAATCGAGCCCCACGTCGGGCTCCCTGCTTAGCAGGAAGTTTGCTTCTCCCTCTCCTTCTACTCCTCCCCTGCTCATGCTCTCTCTCTCTCACACTCTCTCAAATAAATAAATAAAATCTTAAAAAAATGTATATATGCTCTTGAAGCATTTCTTCAATAGTGGCAAATGAAGGGGAAGAAATAAAAATATAGGGATTGGCCAACGGTTGGGGAATAGTAACGACTGGGGAATGATTAAATTATAGTTATCTCCACTTCGTAGGGTATAATGCAGCCATTAAAACTGGCTAAGGAGACCCTTACTGGATGGCTTGGAGGGATTCGTATGAAGCGTTTACTGTTGCACAAGCAAAGCAAGGTACTTATTGTGAGTGGGAGAACCAAGCAAAAAAGAAGAAAACAAGTATGGGAATATAATCATATTATGCATTTATGTAAAAATCTGTATACACGAGAATATATATATAAATAAAATAAAGAGATTAAAACAACTTAAAAATGCAAATATAAACTGGCTTTATTAATTTTCTGTTTCTCAGTAAAATGGACTCGTATTAGTAGAGGATAATTCTGATGAGTAAAATGACTAAGACATGTTTGCTTATAACTAAGCTTAGCGCGTAGTAAGTACTCCATAAATGACTGGCTAATTGCCCCAGAATGACCAATGACTACACATTCCTGTGTTCTTACTGGCCCTGATACTGCCTCTCTTAGTTCTGAATTCTGAGTTGAACATGTAATTTTTAAGGATTTATCGTAGCTTTATCTGATACGACTGGACTTGAGATCCTTCCCCAAAGCCCACCCAGCTAGGAAAAGTTTTGAGGTATGTTTTCTCCTTCATTCATCAGAAGCAAAAATATATGTACATTCTCTCCCAAATTCAGCCTCCTGGGGAGTTACCATGGCTGCTTCAGGTGGTTTGCAGCTAATCATTGTGTCAGAGATTTGGAATGTCAGTTAATGGGTACTAATGGTTTAAACAATGAGCATTGATTTTTCTTTTCATGATAATGCCTAAGGTAAGCGTCATACTTTGTAGTGTGGGATAGATGCCCACTTTGACTTCCAGTTTGACTCTCCAATAAATTTAAGGCATTTGACAAAAAAAAAAAAAAAAGTGATTTTGGTCTTCACCGCAGATAAAAGCCACAGTCCTGTAGTCTGTACAGCAGACTGTACAGTCGGTGGGGAATTTGCTCATCCAAAGTTGATCAGCTTTTATGCAAGTAAAAGAATAGGCTATTCTTACAATTGGAAAATAGATGAAAGTATATCCTGAATTCTTCATTAAGAAGCTCGTGGTCTGGGGGTGCCTGGGTGGCTCAGTGGGTTAAAGCCTCTGCCTTCGGCTCAGGTCATGACCCCAGGGTCCTGAGATCGAGCCCCGCATCTGGCTCTCTGCTCAGCAGGGACTCTGTTTCCCTCTCTCTCTCTGCCTGCCTCTCTGCCTACTTGTGATCTCTCTGTCAAATAAATAATAAATAAAATCTTAAAAAAAAAAAAAAAAGTAACTCGTGGTCTCCCCTCCCCCTCCCCCTCCCGCCTTCTTCTACCCCTTTTTCTCCAGGCAACTCTTTAGGTTATTTTCCTTTTGACAACATTGATTTCCCCTCATTTTAGTTAAACTGCAAACAATAGAAAGCCAGACCGAACCGGCTCCAATGATGAGGAAATATATAATCTCTCTGACGTCATAAGAGAGTCAGAGATGGAGCCTCTCTGGGGCTGGTTAACTCGTGGTTTGATGACATCATCAGGACCCTAGTTTTTCTGTCCCCATCATTGTCAATATGTTGACTTGCCTCTGGTAGCTTTCTTTTTTGTCAGGTGGCTGCAGAAATTCTAGGTGCCACATCAGCAACAAAGTAACCTCCAGTGTAAGAAATGAGGGTGTCCCATTTTCTATCCCTTTATCAGAAAAGAAATCATCCCAGTAACACCCTGGCAGATTCCTCTTTATATCATTGATGAGATCCTAGCCACATGCCTGTCCCTAAACCAGTCTGGGAAGGAAAATGGAATAACCATAATTAGTTAGAATATTCAGGATTTAGGCTTAAGGTCAACTCACAATAAGATCATCTGTTCCATGGGGAAAAAGTAGGGTTCTTTTGGTAGGAAGAAACAAAGAATGGTTTGGGATAAGCAATCAGTAATGTCTGTTGGGTGCCTGGGTGGCTCAGTGGGTTGGGCCTCTGCCTTTGGCTTGGGTTGTGATCTCAGGGTCCTGGGATCAAGGCCCTCAATGGGCTCTCTGCTCGGCGGGGAGCCTGCTTCCTCCTCTCCCTCTGCCTGTCTTTCTGCATACTTGTGATCTCTTTTTGTCAAATAAATAAATAAAATCTTAAAAAAAAATGTCTGTCATGTTCCTTAAATTTTGTTCTCTTCTGCCCCCTCATATCATTTTAAAGGTTTATTTATTTATTTGGGGGGAGGGGGCATAAATAAGCGTGGTGGGGAGGGGCAAAGGGAGGGAGAGAGAGAGGAGAGAGAGAATCAAGCAAATTCCCCACCGAGCGTGGACCCTGAGATCATGACCTGGGCAGAAATCAAGAGTTGGATGCTTCACTGACTGGGTCTCCCAGGTGCCCCAATACCTATGTCATTTTAGCAATCATTAATTTCACATACATAGACAAGACAAAGTTTGCAAAGTTAGAATGGTGGCGAGGGGTTGGGGGAGGATTTAACAGCCTGAGGCAGAAAGGAAACTCACAGGCAAGGAGGTGAAAGAAGTGTACACAGGTCGGAGAGAGGGTTAGCTGTGGATCCCATCGGTCCATCAGCCCCTATTTCCTACCCAACTGTATTAAAATAAGCTGTTCAGGAGGTAAAAATCCTGAGAACCAAAGACAAGTCTGAAGAGATACAGAAGTTTAGAAACTTCCTATTCCCTTAGAGATTGTATATTAGCAACTTCTGCCAACTCATTGATCTGGGCAGTCATCATTGTGATGTGCAGACAAAATTGGCCTCATCAGAATATCCATGGGGAAACTGCAGAGAGTAGAATCAAAACAAATGTACGAATAGTAACAAACATTTAAATACAAATTGCTATGTCCAGACACTGTGCCATGAACTTAATGAGTTCACTCATTTGTTCAACAATCCTGTGAGGTGTCATTATCCCATTTTAAAGATCAAGAACTGACACGCAGTGCGGCTGTGTAACTTGCACAAGGTTGAAGACATTGCAAATGGAAGAGACGGTGGTTTCATTGTGTTTGCGGCCACTCCACCCTCCTGCTGCTCTCAGGAGGCTTGAACCTGCCACAGATGCCACTTTGATACATTTTTGCCTTATCGAGTGGTTTCACTTAACCTTCGTACAGGGGAACGTTAAAAAATTTTTGGACCATTGGTTTTCTCACTAGTAGTTTTCAGTTTTGTTTTGTTTTGACAGTTTTGCATCTCACAACATCCCCTAAGTTTAAATTGGAAATCCAAGAGAGACTTTGGTTAGCACCTCAAATATAGAGCTAGAAATCATACATTGCACATTGTGTGTGTGTGTGTGTGTGTGTGTGTGTGTGTGTACTCTCTGATAATGAATAACAGAGGCAGTGATGATTATATTTGAGTACTTAAGTCACTGTTTTCCTAGAATACCCTTAAACACACAAACTGGCCCTTTATTTTTGTATCCTAAAGACGTTTAATTAGAAAAGGTCAATCTTAACATCTAAATGATCTACCAATAAAACTGAACCAGAGTATGGAACTTGGGGTGTTTATTCCAAAAACTTTGGAAATGATGCAGATTGAAACTTGCAAGTGTAATTAAGTATCGGCATACCTCGCTTTATTTGATAAATTTGTTTAAAAAATTTAGGGGCACCTGGGTGGCTCAGCCATTTAAGTGTTCAAATCTTGATTTTGGCTCAGGTCATAATCCCACGGGTCTTGAGAAGGAACCCCGTGTCAGGCTTCACATTCAGAGGGGAGTCTGCTTGAAGATTTTCTACCTCTGCTCCTCTCTGGGTGTGCACCTGCAGACTCACTTGCGGTCTCTCAAATACATACATAAATCTTTAAAAAAAAATTAGATGTAGGGGCGCCTGGGTGGCTCAGTGGATTAAAGCCCTTCGGCTCAGGTCATGATCTCAGGGTCCTAGGATTAAGCCCCGCATCGGGCTCTCTGCTCCGTGGGGAGCCTGCTTCCTCCCTTCTCTCTCTCTGCCTACTTGTGATCTGTCAAATAAATAAAATCTTTTTAAAAAATTAGACGCAAACCAAATTTAGCAAAACAAAAATGCTATACTTGCTGTTCAGTGCAAACCTACATTCCTTTTGTGAAATGGTAAGTCTTCTTGCAGTGTTGATAGCCATTCTCCAGCTGATCCATTTTGAATTTTGCCATTTTGGATGTCAAGGCTGTGGTGTAGACTCTTTCTCCTCTGTCTCTTCTCCCATTTGCCATCCCTTTCCAACTTATTTCTTCCATGCTCAGTCACACACGCATTCACACAAAGTACGTATCTGAATAACTCCCGTAAGACCGATAGCCATAAATCTGACCACTGGGCAATATTCTAACATTTTTTCACCTCAGTGGGATGTCTGGCTGGCTCACTTGGAAGAGCATGAGACTCTTGATCCTGGGGCCATGAGTTCGAGCCCCACATTGGGTACAGAGATTACTAACATGAATAAATAACAAGAAAAAAATTTCTTAAGTTTTAAGAAATAAGTGGTGCCTGGGTGGTTCCGTCATTAAGTGTCTGCCTTTGGCTCAGGGCAGACCCTGATCCCAGGGTTCTGATATCAAGCCCCAAATCAGGCTCCCTGCTCAGTGGGAAGCCCTCTCCCACTCTCCTGCTTCTGTTCCCTCTCTTGCTCTCTCTGTCAAATAAATAAATAAAATTGTTTTTAAAAAGTCTTAAGAAATAAAAAAAATTTAACAAAATAAAATTTCAATAAAAATAAAATTTTAATAAAAAAATAATTTTTTTTTTAACTCCAACAAAAGCAACCCTGCAACACATCCTACTTCCTTGCTCCCAGGTTATCCTGTCCACCCTGTGACTATTATCTGGACCATCAGGCTGGACTCCTAGCAGCCATAAAATTTCAGCAGTTGGGCTTTTTTAAAAGAAGGTCCATCATCCAGGTGCCTGGGTGGTTCAGTGGGTTAAAGCCTCTGCCTTTAGCCCGGGTCATGATCTCAGGCTCCTGGGATCGAGCCCAGCATTGGGCTCTCTGCTCTGCGGGGAGTCTGCTTCCCCCTCTCTCTCTGCCTACTTGTGATCTCTCTTTCTGTCAAAAAGAAAAAAAAAAGTCCATCATCCATTCCTCAGTATTGTTAAAATCAAAGTAATAATCAGTACTGAGGTGATGTCCTCCCATAATTGTCCTGGGCTTTGTGGGAAAAACAGAGAATCAGAAGAGTAAAGCAGTGGACTTTGGACCTGAAGGGTCATCACAGTTTTAGTTCCTTACTTGTGTTCGGTGTGTTATTAGATCACATTGTTCCTTGCACATCCACTCAGAAGCTACATTCCTAGTACCAAATGGGAGAGAAGATGCAGATTTGGAGTTAAAGAAATTTTGTATATATGTTGAGTGTGTGTGTATGTATATGTGTGTGTGTGAGAGAGTGTGTGTGTGTGTGTGTAAGCAGTAGAGTGCTGGGGTTCAGGGTGCAGGTCCCAAAGGCCAACTACACTGATTTAAGCTCAACTGACTTTGGGAAAGTCACTTAACCACTCTGTGCCTCAATTTCTTCATCTATGAAATAAAGATACTAGTCATACTTATGTCCTGGGGTTATTGTGAGGATTAAATAAGTTAATTACACTGAAAGCCTGGTACATAGTAATAATGTATATATTTTTAAAGCATTTATTTATTTATTTGACAGAGATCACAAGTAGGCAGAGAGAGAGAGAGAGAGGAGGAGGCAGGCTTCCCGCTGAGCAGAGAGCCCAATGCGGGGCTTGATCCCAGGACTCTCGGATCATGACCTGAGCTGAAGGCAGAGGCTTTAACCCACTGAGCCACCCAGGCACCCCAGTAACAATGTATCTTAGTTATTACTCTCTTCCTATTGTTTCCTCAGCACTCAAGTCTCCCAAGGTGAAAGCTTTTGATTGGAGCTAGATAATGATCAAATATTAATTGGAATTCATTCTAAAAATCATTTATTCTTCTTAAACCTACATATTTATTGGGGTGGCTCAGGCTGTTGGGCTTCTGACCCTCGATTTCAGCTCAGGTTATGATCTCAGGGTTGTGTGATTGAGCCCCACGTTGGGCTCCGTGCTAAGCAGACAGTCTGCTTCTGTTTCCTTCTCCCTCTGCTCCTCTCCCCTCTCACTTGCACACTCTCTCTCTCTGTTTCAAATAAACAAATCTTAAAAAAAAAAAAAAGAAAAAGAACTCTACATCTATATTCATAGAAAAAGCAACCCTACTGTTCCCTTGGGAAGAATGCTGGGCATTTCCAGTTTGGTAAAAGCTGCATTGTGGTCCATCTTTTGACATCAGAGTTGCTGTGGCATACTACAAAGTATGGAAAGTGGTCTGGTGAAGTGGGGCAATGTATGCTAGAAATTTCTTTCTTTTCTTTTCTTTTTTTTTTTTTTTTTCTTTTGGTGGGAAGGTAGGGTCATTGATTTTGCTGACTGGCTTCAGTTTGAGAGAACTGAGTGAGATTGCCAAACCCTAGAAGACCTCCTCAGGTGCGATGGGCTATACATCTATTTCATATCTATAAATACTGATGGTATATTTTCTCTAGAAAGTACCCATCCTTAATTATTTGATCAATAAAGGCAGGTGAGATTTATGTACGTTTAAAAGTGGAAGAAGGCAGGGGTGCCTGAGTGGCCCAGCCCCTTTGACTCAGTTTATGATCCCAGGGTCCTGGGATCAAGCCCTGCATCAGGCTCCTTGCTCAGTGGGGAACCTGCTTCTTTCTCTCCCTCTCCCTCTGACTGCTGCTCCCCCTGCTTGTGCTTGCTCTCTATCTCTGTCAAATAACTAAATAAACATTCTTGTTTTTATCTTGTTTGATATGAGTAAAAGTATCATCAAAAGATGCCCTCCCCCCAAAAAACACTGGCCCAATTTAGAGATCCACAACACTTTTACCTCATCTTAAGCCTGAGCTGAACAACTCATTGTTCAAGCAGGTGATTGAACAATTTTGAATTACTAGAAGGATCTGCCTTAGTCCTAAAGTCACTAAGAAGTACAAAAGACCTATTGTGTTGACAACTTTTGAAGTTTTATGAGAATTGCTATTATGTTGACACTTTCTAAATGTTTTATTAGATAATTTGAAATGTACTTTTCACATGCAGCTTCTTAAAGAAATATAGTTTTCTAAAACCTTTCTGAACTCTGATCTAAACATCTAAAGACCTTTAATTGAGTTTGCAATAAAACTGTCAATTTGAAAATAAATTCTTTTGTTATACCCAAATACTGAGGAATAGAATTTTAAGAGCTTACATCTGAACTTTTTTGTGTGTTTTTTTTCTTTTATTCAGCTTTAGTTCCCTCATCTATAAAAACTGGTTGCAATTATAAACCTGCCTTATCAGATCACTGGAAGAAATGAGAAAGAAAAATTATTCCAGAGCCCTCTAGGGACTATTTCATTACCTTTCTGCATTCAACATAAAAGTTACACTTTATAACTTTAGGGAATTTTTCTTTATAGCTCCTGTAATCTACATTAAATATTTTACTCTTTTTGATTTAGCTTAAAATATAATTTGATAGCTACAGACTCACTCACACACACACACACGTGTGTGTGTGTGTGTGTGTGTATTGAAAACACTTTTTGGAATTTTACATCTTTATCACTTTGAAAACTAGCTTGTGTTAAATTTTTATCATTGCTTTTTTTTCTATTTTTAAAAAAATATTTTATTTATTTGTTTGACAGACAGAGATCACAAGTAGAGAGGCAGGCAGAGAGAGAAAGAGGAGGAAGCAGGCTCCCTGCTGAGCCAAGAACCTGATGCGGGGCTTGATCCCAGGACCCTGCCTTGATCCCAAGGCAGAGGCTTTAACCCACTGAGCCACTCAGGCACCCCTTTTTTCCCCATTTTTAATTTTGGAATAAAAACCTCACCTATTGTTACTCAGGATGTCTTGTTGATTTGGTTTCTATATATTGTATGTCCTTTCTTCTGAGATGAAGAATATCTTTCTTCAGATGGTGAAGATTTCAACACTTCCTTTCCATTCACTTACACTGCCATGAGGTAAACACAAATATTATTACTATTATTACTTAATGAGGTGGAAAAACTCAGGCATGAGTGGTTGTGTTGTGAAAGTCAGAGTAACAAATTAATAGCAGGTCTGAGATTGCATAAGTGATGACCCCAAAGGGGAATGGGCACATTCAGCCGCCTCTGTGATCCGGGGCAGCCCATCCACAGGTTGACGGCCTTCCAGAGAAGCCTGCCTTGCCTCTTGGAAAGTCCATAGCCTGAAATCGGTGTGATCCATGTTCTCACTGGCTTAATGTTAAGAATCTGGTTATTCTCTTTCCTCATTTCGCATATGAAAACCAGTGAATGCTGGTCCTCTCCTAACATCTTTCTAAAAGCAAACAACTCCATCAAATCTCCTGTTTCAGAACCACTCCCTAAAAACAAAATTCCTCTGCACCGCTAATACATTTAAGCAATTCAACTTCTCTCAGTAAAAACATCACTTTTGTGCCTGTGATTTGAATCTTTGTTCGAGATATCAAGTGTTAGGCTTTTGAGAAAGACTCCTCTGACTTGTTAAAGGCATATCCATAGTCCCAAAGTCCTCCAATCATTTTAGCAAGAGATTAGCTGGTGTCCCATTTGGTTTAAGATTTCTCCCTTTCCTTTTTCTATTATGAAAAGAAACCAAAACAAGAGGAGACCATTGTGCCTGCCTTTGTTCTTCAGGATCCAAGTGAGTCTTTTGGCACCTGAGACACTGGCTAACAGCAGGGTCCATTTTCTCTCTGAGGTAAGGCCAACCTGGAGGGAGGTGGTCAGTGCCCATGTTTGTTGCCTGTTCAGAAGAGAAAACTGAGCACAGTAGCATATCCAGAACCTTGTGTCTCAATCCCTTCCTTTTTTTTTTTTTTTAAATATTTTGTTTATTTATTTGAGAGAGAGACAGTGAGAGAGAGCATGAGAGGGAAGAAGGTCAGAGGGAGAAGCAGACTCCCCGCAGAGCTGGGAGCTCCATGCAGGACTCGATCCTGGGACCTGAGCCAAAGGCAGTTGCATAACAAACTGAGCCACCCAGGTACCCCACTTTTTAAAAAAAGATTTATTTATTCATTTTAGGGATGCCTGGTTGGCTCAGTTGGTTAAGTGTCTGCCTTGGGCTCAGGTCCATGATTCCTGGATTCTGGGATCCAGTCCATCATCAGTCTCCTTGCTCAACAAGGAGTCTGCTTCTCCCTCTGCCTGCCACTCTCCTGCTTGTGCTCTCTCTCTCTCTCTGACAAATAAATAAAATCATAAAAAAAATTATTTAGAGGCACCTGGGTGGCTCAGTGTGTTGAACCTCTGCCTTCAGCTCAGGTCATGGTCTTAGGATCCTGGGATCAAGCCCCACATCAGGCTCTCTGCTCAGCTGGGGATCCTGCTTCCTCCTCTCACTCTGCCTGCCTTTCTGCCTATTTGTGATCTCTCTGTCTCTGTTAAATGAATAAATAAAATCTTTACTCATTTGAGAGAGGGGGGGTGGGGCAGAGGGTGAGGGAAAGAGAGAATTTCATGCAGACTCCCCACTAAGAGTGAAGCCCTATGTGGCGCTCCATCTCATGTCCCTGAGATCATGACTTGAGCCAAAATCAAGTACAGGATGCTTAACTGACTGAACCACCCAGGCGCCCCCCATCCCCCCAACCCCCTGCTGCCCTGGTCTCATTCTTTACAATATATTGATTTTGACCTCATAAGTCAAAAGGTAGGCATAGATAAAATACCCAGAATTTTTAAGCTATTGAGGAATAATCTATTTAGGGATGTTGACAGAAAAAAGCCTAGTGCTGCAGATAAATGAGCCCAGTTATAACTAAATTTAGAATATTTTAAGATCAAAGCCTTCTTGCTACTTTAGAAACAGACAAATGTATTTGACAAAATTAAATTTACTCATAAAACAATTATTTCCAATGCTAAGTGAAATAAGTCAGATTAAGAAAAATACTATATGATTTTGGGGCACCTGGGTGGCTCAGTGGGTTAAGCCTCTACCTTCAGCTCAGGTCATGATCTCAGGGTCCTGGGATCAAGCCCCGCATCAGGTTCTCTGCTCAGCAGGGAACTTGCTTCCCCAATTCTCTCTCTGCCTGCTTCTCTGCCTACTTGTGGTCTCTCTCTGTCAAATAAATAAATGAAATATTTTTTTTAAAGAAAAATACTATATGATTTTACTTATATGTAGAATCTAAAAAAACAAAAAACAAAAAAAGAATAAAGAAACAAATAAAAAGCAGAATCAGAACTATAAATACAAAAAACAAACTAATGGTTGCCAGAGGGAAGGAGGGATGGGCAAAACAGGTGAAGATGAGTGGGAAATACAGGCTTCCAGCTACAGACTAAAAATGTCATACAGTTAAAAGGTACGGCATAGGGAATATAGTCAATGATATTGTAATAGTGCTGTTTGGTGACATGATATCGACACTCCAGGGGAGCATAGCACAATGTATAAACTTGTTGAATCACTATATTGTAATCCTGAAACTAATGTATAACATTGTGTTAACTATACTCAAATAAAAAAAAAAGAATGTGAAAATCGTATATGTTTTATAAATATATTTTATAAATATACCACATATGTCTATATGGTATAAGAAAGGTCTGTATTCATGCTTATTTATATGAAGAATTATCTTATTATACTTTCAGAGCCAAAAGATTATAAACCAGAGATACAAGAATAAGTAAATGGTATATTCGAGTGTACTTAAATTTTATTTTTCACACTGAGTCCGGACCGAATGCAAAAAGAATTAATGAGTTTACCTAAATACCAAATGAACTCCCCCCTTCAAAACACACACACTTAGCATAATACCCCTTAGGTCCTTGCACATTCTCACAAGTGGCAATATTTCACTCTTTTTTATGGCTGAGTAATATTCTGTTTTACACACACACACACACACACACACACACACACCACATCTTTATCCATTCGTCTATGGATAGACTCCTCTTGGGTTACTTCCATACCTTGATTATTATAAATAATGCTGCATTAGACATAGAGGTGCATATATCTTTTCAACTCAATGTTTTCATTTTCTTTGGATATTTATCCAAAGTATCCCGGTAGTGGAAGCGCTGGATCCTGTGGTACTTCTATTTTTTAATTTTTTGAGGAGCCTCCATGCTGTTTTCTACAGTGACTTCACCAATGTACGTTCCTACCGACATCTGTTATTTTGGATTCTAGCCATTCTGATGATATAAGGTGATAACGCATTGTGGTTTTGATTTGCATTTCCAGGATTACACACCCAATTCTTTTGATTCAGTTGTATGGGCTTTATAAATCTTAAATGTGATTGTTAGGATTGTCCTATATAGTCTTTTAATTATGCTGTCACAGTTTCCAATTGTATTCCCTTCATTTTTTTTTTTTTGAATCCAAAATCTTCTGTTACAATCTGTTACATGCTTTGTACCTTCTATCTGAAAACTTGACTAGCTATGTTGAAACCAGTGTAGCCCACAGAGCTTTCCCAGAGCGCATCTGGAGTAACACACACTGGATAAGCAGCTGGTAACAGAGCAAAGAGACACCTCATGGTCACGTGAGGGACAATAATGTCGTGTGCTGAGAGCCACCATCATATTAACTATGGGCTTCAGAGAGCCCCAATAACGGGTAATGAGAGACTGTAGATGTGATATTCGTTTAAGAAATAAAAATGACCATTCAGACATTATATTCCTATCCCTGAACTATTCTCAAAATGCCATTCCTATTGTTCATTTGCAGCGTTAGTATTTGTCCTTTTGCACAACGGGACAGGAGATGAACTGGAACAGAAGTGTGAAAAGTGAAAGGCAGCTTTTTTGTGGTGTGTCGTTGGGGAGCAGGGTGGGAGGGTCTCGTTGTTCTCCATAGATCTTTCCATCTTTGGGACCTTTGTTTACATATGGACACTTCTGGGTCACCAGCAGCTGAACCTGTGAAGGGAAAGATGAGAATCTTGAAAGTAACTGAAAGGTTTGCCTTAAAGGGAGCTGTTCCTGGGGAGTGGAGTCAGGAAAGCTTTGACCTCAACTTCCAGCTTTAATTTGAGGCAAGGTTTGGGGCTAATGGCACAATGAGTGAGGTCTGCCAGACTTTTTTTTTTTTTTTTTTTAAATCAATCAGACACATTGTTTGTTCCTCTGGGTTTGACAGACATGTTGTAATAAGGTCCTGAACTGCTCACTGCCTCTTTATGTACCTTCTGTCTAAAGGCTTGTTACTATTGTGACCTATATTCATGGAACCACAAACAATGGGTTTAACCATTAACTTTCAAACCACCTTTAAATGAATTCTTTTATAAGATGACAATTATATAGGCTCCCAATGGTTGCTTAGAGTGTCAAAGGAAAGGATTCAGGTTGAACTAGGTTTTTAAGGAATGGGGACTTGATGGTCAGGATGTCCCTAGACAGAGCAGATAATTTGCCTTGACCTGACCGTGTCAGATAACACTGTTAGCTGACATTCCAGTGTCCCTGAAAAACATAAGGCTTTTTAAAGTTGGTTTGGTTGAGCATAAAGTTAAATTGTGGCAATGCCTTATATTCACTGAGGAAAAACCCCTAATCTATGCCAATAGTTAGTGTCCAGCAAGGCATGATTTGATGTTAAGTATCTCTTTTCTGGGCCTTTCCTTGTGGGTCTTGGGAAGTTCTTTTTTTTTTTTTTTTAAAGATTTTATTTATTTATCAGAGAGAGAGACGGGGAGAGAGCGAGCACAGGCAGACAGAATGGCAGGCAGAGGCAGAGGGAGAAGCAGGCTCCCCGCTGAGCAAGGAGCCCGATGTGGGACTCGATCCCAGGACGCTGGGATCATGACCTGAGCCGAAGGCAGCTGCTTAACCAACTGAGCCACCCAGGCGTCCCGGAAGTTCTAAACTATAAAGGATACATTGTTTTCTCATGTGATCTAAAAGGCTGAAGATGTTCACCAAAGTCTTGCCCCCTCAGGTTCATAATATCTTTATGAATTTTTTTCTTCTATTTTCAGTTGAGCAATAATCCAAAAATATGGGTAGCTTTCCAGAAAACTATACAATCTGGCAATGTTGGAATATTGAATTAATTTTAATAATATTTCATGCAAAATAGAGGGATTGTCTCATTGGAGTTGTGAAACGGACCTTATTGGGATTGCACCTACACTGTTAGTAACCTAAGACTTCATTTAGGGTTTTCCATAGTTTCCACTTTTTGCTTTTTTCTTGAGGTTTAAATTCCACATGCTGTTTTGAATCACTTCAAATCATTCTATAGGGTAAAATTTTTTTTTATAACATTAGAAAAGCCTTTTCCTACCCTTCTGGTAGATTAATTATTTTTCGGAATCTATCTAAAGGCTGGTTCCACCTACTGGCCTCAACTTTCAGATCAAGAAATAGAAACACAGTTAGACTAAGTGATAGGTTCAACATGATCCAGGAGTGAGCAAAACAGTCTCTTGGTTCCAATCCTGACTTCACTTGCTGAGCCATTCGGCAGTTCCTGAGTAATTACTTTTAAAGTGAATTCTCTGATTCACAAATAAACATGCTGGTTTTGATTACATTATTTAATCGGCTTCATCAATCAGTGCTTTTAAAAATTTATTGTATATGTGCCTTTCCTCTAACAATTAATTATATAATGTACCAAGGTTTTATTTTTCCCCCGGCATCCTGTATTGTTATTTATTGTTTTCTTCATTCAACGTTTGAGTTGTTATTTATTATTATATATTTAAAATTGCATTTATGTATGTATGAATGTATATTCATACATTCAAGATTACTTGAATATGTATATTCACACATACATATTCAAGTAATATACATATTCAAGTAATCTCTACACCCAACATGGGACTTAACTGACTGAGCCACCCAAGCACCCACTACTCCCATTACTGTTATTGATAATTATGAGAATAGACATTTCTCAATCATTACTATGTGCCAGACATTGTTCACAACTGTTAACTCCATCTTTATATCACAATATCCCTATGAGGTATGTACAAGTTATTACTCTGTTTTACATGAGAGGGAACAAAAGCAACTTACCTAAGGTCACATAGCTAGTAAATGACAAAACTAGTAATCAGATGGCTTGGTTCCAGGACCTGGGCTTTACTTGCTGGGAAGAAAGCTCCTTGGGAGAAAATAGGGAATGGGGAAGCTGACAATGGAGATAAGACGTGTCCTACTCTCAGTGTCCTTAAAATTTTGTCGAGGGAAAGACCTTTATCTATGACATATTCCTTCAGTGTAAGCCTTAAGATACATGAAGCCACGTGGTAGAAAGAAATCAGGTTTTTCCGGAATATATTTTTTATTAGCAATAAAATTCTTGCTGCTTAGAAGTAGCAGTAAATGACCCAAGGAGGAGATTCTGGTTCCACTTCTGGTCCTATGCCCAGCGGAGATGGCAGGGAAGACAAAAAGAGCTAAATGATTAAGTAGCAAGACCATTTCAGCTGGGCATGAAAATTCCAGATATGGGAATCTAGTACGTGGCAGAGTGGAAGGAATCAGCACGGAGCACTCGTCTTCTCCTGACTGTTACTGTTCAGCCTTAGCAAATAATAATGAGAACTTGCCACTTGAATCGGGTTTGAGGGTTTTTTTTCTCCTCTTCTCTTTATTTCATTTTTGTTTTCTACTCCTATAAATAAAGGTCCATCCTGAAGTGTTTAGGGCAATTAGGTGAATTCACTTATTTGCTCTAATTTTTCACTTAAAATTTTGGTTAAAGTGTCCAAACTTATTTGATCTGAATAAAACATCGGGGAGAGGCTTTATCTATCTATTCCTCTGTTTACGTAGGAGGAAGCAAAGCAGAGTAATAACGTGACCCACAAGCAATGGACACCCAGATAGTAAGTGAACTGACACCAAAACCAAACCACTTCTATCTCATTTCAGTGCCTTTTCCACCCTAAAACTAGCCAAGACTGCCCACTGTAGTGTTTGCACTACCTCTGTCTTGGTAGAAAGTCCTATTTAATTTTATTTAATTTCATTGCTTTATTTTATTTTTAAAAGATTTTATCTATCTATCTATCTATCTATCTATCTATTTATCTATTTATATTTGAGAGACAGTGAGAGAACACACAAGCAGGGGAAGCAGCAGAGGCAGAGGGAGAAGTAGGCTCCCCACTGAGCAGAGGGCCCGATGTAGGACTCCATCCCAGGACTCTGGAATCCTGACCAGAGCCGAAGGCAGATGCTTAACCAACTGAGTCACCCAGGTGCCCGGAAGTACCATTTTATTTCCTCTCTGAGCATGAAGTCATTTCCTATCTAGAATGGTAGGGCAGCTCTTTACAAATGTTTCATGCCTACAGGAAGATTGTATTTCTCTATGTTCTAGAAGTTGAGCATGACCATGTGAATTTCTTTGACCAGCAGAAATGATAATCATGTGATACTTTTGAGATGAAACATTTATTTAGTTGTCAGTGTGAGACTTCCCAAGCTCTTTTCCCTTTCCACATTAACCTAAGAGGCTGTGTTTTCCAGATGATACAAGATGGTAATGCCGACTTCAGCATGGATGGCTGAGGTGCTGCATTGAGAACAGTTGTCCATGGAAAGTCATCCAGACCCCGAAATACTAACCAGGTATTTCAGTGACTGAGAAATAAATCACCGTTGTTTTTTTTTTTTTTTTAAATTTTATTTATTTATTTGACAGAGAGAAATCACAAGTAGATGGAGAGGCAGGCAGAGAGAGAGAGAGGGAAGCAGGCTCCCTGCTGAGCAGAGAGCCCGATGCGGGACTCGATCCCAGGACCCTGAGATCATGAGGACCCTGAGATCATGACCTGAGCCGAAGGCAGCGGCTTAACCCACTGAACCACCCAGGCGCCCATCACCGTTGTTTTAATTCACCAAGACTATAACCTCATTTGGTGCTGCAGCATAATCTAGCCTATCCTAATTATTACAAAAGGGCTTTAGGAATCTGTATTAACTAAACTAGTGAGCACCTGTTAGAGGTCAGGCACCATGCTAAGCATTTGGGATTATGTTCTCATTTAATAATTGAATTTTACAATGACCCAAATAAGGCATGCATCTACATTCATTTGCAAATGAAGATATTGAGTCTCAGAGAATGTAAGTAAATTCCCAAGTTTACTCAATTAGTGAGAGCCAGAGTCACTCCCAAACATGTCTAGCTCTAAAGTTTCTGTATGTTTGTTGGTTTGTTTTCCCATTACACAGCACTGACTGACTTAAAGCAGTGGGACTCATAGAGTGCTTAAAAGTAGTAATCGAGGGGTGCCTGGTTGGCTCAGTTGGTAAAGCATGCAACTCTTGATCTTGGGGTTCTGAGTTCGAGCCCCATATTGGTTGTTAAGCCTACTTTAAAAAAATTAGTTCATTAAAAAAATAGAAGTAGCCATTAATCTCATTCTGCGGAGTGCCTACAGTGTGTTTATCACCGCACCAAGTATACTAGGTGAGATATGCACCCTGTCCTGAAGGAATTCAGAGTCTACTTGAGGGGAATTAAACACATCAAACAATAATGAACATTATGAGATGTGAGTCTGGTGTTAACAGCCTCTAAGCCTTGAACTGGGACTTGAAGTTTAGTTAGGATGTAGACAGATGAGAAACGTTGGGGAGACGTGTCCACACTGTCCACACTGCCCACCATTGTGGAAAAGAATATGGACTTAAATGACAGCCTTACTATTTAGGTTTTTCTCAGTCCCAGTTCCTTCATGAAATGGGTCAGTGAC
This sequence comes from Mustela nigripes, assembly GCF_022355385.1. Lineage (NCBI taxonomy): Eukaryota > Metazoa > Chordata > Mammalia > Carnivora > Mustelidae > Mustela > Mustela nigripes. Next base: position 37,995,910 of record NC_081566.1, on the reverse strand, counting down.
AGAACTCCCATCATGGGATTGCAGTGAGAAATTCATCAGACAATGAGTATTACTTAGCAAAGTGATGGCCATGCAGTGGGTGTCAGTAATGTTAGCCCTTCTTGGGGCGCCTGGCTGACTCAGTCATTGGATCATTTGACTCTTCATCTCGGGGTTGTGAATTTGAGCCCCATGTTGGGTGAAGAGATTACTTTAAAATATATATATTAACTGTCTTTCAATGCCTGGAAATAATAGGTATTGGAATGAAAACCAGCATAGGAAGTAAATGACATTTGTGGTGATATCCATGGGCTTAGAGGGTTCCACTTATGTCTGATTGTTTCTTTGAGATACTTACAAGATATAACAGCCCCTAATGAATGCGACGAGTTTATCTCTACACTGAGTGCTATGGAAGTACAAAGATAACTAGACATGACCTCTCTTGATTTGAAGAGCTTAAATGTATTGTGGGAGAAAGGCTCAAGGGAATCACCTCATGAATGACAAGAGAAAGGAGGGCTAAAAGTGCAGAGGGAGGGATGATGATGGTACCCCCAGACCCAGGGTGATGAAACACAGGTAACAGAGGCATCGCTACTGACATTATTCTTACATGGACGCTAGCTCCTGGTCATGCATATGAAACTTTTCCTTTATACAGTAAAGTTGAGCAGAGAGCTTGGATTTTTGAGTCGTATAGATGTGGGTTCAAATCCTAATCAGGCACTTCCTTGTCTCCTCTGGGGAAAATTCCTTGCCCCGGTTGAACTTCAGTTTCCTCATCTGTAAAGTGGGGATAATAATACCCGCCTTGCAGGATTCCAAATGGATTAGGAAGAATTTATTTAAAGCACCCAGCACAGTGGTTCTTTCTAGAACTGTTGCTGTTATTAACTGTGGGTCTTCACGATTCTGGCAAACAGTTTTTGCTAAGACTGTGATTTGTGAATTTTTACATTTGCAGAGAGCTATTTGGAAGGATCAAGAATATACATGGAGGGGTGCCTGGGTGGCTCAGTCGGTTAAGCGCCTGCCTTGCGCTCAGGTCCTGATCCCAGAGTCGGGTGATCGCGCCCCGCATCAGGCTCCCTGCTCAGCAGGAGGCCTGCTTCTCCCTCTCCCACTGCCCTTGCTTGTGTTCTCTCTCTCACTGTCTCTCTGTCAAGTAAATCAAATCTTTAAAAAAAAAAAAAAGAGTATTACATGGAAATCCTCTTCTACTAACTCCTTCACAAATGATTCCGTCTCTCTTCGTCTTTTAATTTCTGAGAAAAAGAATATAACTAGAAGTTTGTAATAAGTACAGAGTACCAAACCCATGTAGAAAATGAGTATTGTAACTTTATTCATATTAATTTTAATGAGTAAAAGATTATACACAATTGGTTCCTTTAAGTGGAAATTTTCCAGAAGCTCATATTCTCCTTTGGTGTACAAAGAAATGAACCAGTGTAGTCACTATTTTCACCTCTCTCTACTTGTTTTAGTCTAAATATACCACCCTGAATGCGCCCCATCTTGCCTGATCTCGGAAGCTAAGCAGGGTCGAGCCTGGTTAGAACTTGGATGGGAGTTTACCGAACAATGAAATATATGTCAAGTGAAAATCGAGTGATTAAAATCTCACTCTTTATTCTGAAGGCTGGATTGGTATCTGCGGGAGGAAGACTGACTCCTCTACTATCTTGAACATATTTATATTTTGGCTGTAAAGCTTGGGGACATTTATACCTCCAGACCAGAGCAAGCCTGCTTTAAGTTGAATTTTTGGCTTAGTTGCCTATCACAGGGGGACACTCAGAGGTATATTTTCTTGCCATTCAGTTCTTTCTAAAATTTTTTATTCATAAACATTTTGCTTTGTTCTTGTTAAACTGGAGTTTGTGATCATTATGGAATTTTCTTTTCCTTTTAAAAATTTTGTTTACTTATTTGACAAAGAGGCAGATAGCAAGAGAGAGACAGACAGAGAAAGAGCACAAGCAGCAGGGAGAGGGAGAAGCAGGCTCTGAGCCTGGAGGCTCAGAGGGAGAAGCAGGCTCTGAGCAGGGAGCCGATGTGGGGTTGGATCCCAGGACCCTGGGATCATGACCTGAGCCGAAGACTTAACTGACTGAGCCATCCATGTGCCCCTCATTACGGAATTTTCTAACTTAAACTGGCTTTCATGATCATATTTGGTCATCCTTCTGGGGAGTAACTACGACTATTCATGAAAAAGAGAGGGGCAGGGCTCATGGGTGGTTCAGTGGGTTAAAGCCTCTGCCTTCGGCTCAAGTCATGATCTCAGGGTCCTGGGATTGAGCCCCACAGTGGGCTCTCTGCTCAGCAGAGAAGCCTGCTTCCTCTTCTCTCTCTGCTTGCCTCTCTGCCTACTTGTGATCTGTCAAATAAATAAATAAATAAAATCTTAAAATAAAAAAAAAGAGGGGCAAAGACTGAAGATATAAAGTAAAAACTTTACTTTGGTGCCTTTCAGTTCATTCATTTATTTATTTAACAAATATTTATCGAGCGCTTCTTCTAAATCAGTATGCTGGTTTTGGAGATACTATGGGGAGATAAGGAAACCCTGATTTTCCAGGTATTTTTCTAGTTCAGTATAAGATTCAAGCAAGTTAACAGGCAGTTAATCAGAAACGAGAGGTCACTGGAAATGGAATGCCCTAGAAGACATGCAGCAACCCTTGAGGGAAGTAAATCCTCTGTCCTCTTTCACAGAACTTGTCAGCGGCTGCCCTGTAGAGGTTCTGCGTGTACCTGTCTACGCACCCCCCCGCCCCCCGCCCTTACTCCAACACTAGCTCTTGGAGGGCAAGGACTTTTTTGTTTTATTTATCCCCGTGTCCTCCATTACTGAATTCAGTTCCTAGTAAGTGACAGCCACTCAATAAATGCTTCTAGGATAAAAATGTGATCTCTTTCTCATAGTATTTGCTTTATCCAGAAAAATATTACCCAAGTGAATTCCAGCTTCCAAACTTAACACTGTAAGAAAAATAGTGTTATGAAGTGTAACTTCATAAAAGAAGAAATGTAATAACACATAATCTCCCCACCATACGTCGTTCATTAATGAGTTAAAATTCATGAGTAAATGAGCGAAATTCCCAAGAAATGTTTATAAGCAGACACAGTTTCAACATGGGAATGAATGCTTCAGTAAAGAACCCACCTGTAGTCCCTTTTGCAATGGAGTTTAGAGCCCAGGGGCGGGGCCAGGAAACAAACACAGATTCAAATGACAGTTGTGCTCAGGATCCCTTTTCTCCCACGGACTGTGACTAGTAGTAGCCTCAAGCTCCAGGAACCCTCTGTTCCTCTGATGGGGAGGGAGAGGCTGACGGAGGCAGGAGGGAAATTCAGTGGCATGGATGGGGGAAGCACCAAGCTGAGCGCTGGGCCACAGGTTTCCCCTTCCATGGGATTTGCCTGGATTGTCCATAGCACTTTAAGAATATTTACAAATCAAAGGCTGCTCCCGGAGCAAAGTCCCAATATTGCATCCAACAGGATTTGGAATTTCTAGAGAATTGCCGTCCCATAAACCAGAAAACAGCTTTGCTTTGCATTCCGTCTCTTAGATTCCCATTTTATTGACTTCCAGAGAAACTTGAGAAAGTCAGAAGCAGTTTTCCCCATTTTATTAATTTCGGTTTTATTAGCTTCCTCTGGGGAACTTTCAAGTCTATGCCAATCTTATGCAAACCCACTGTCTTAATTTAAGTGTGGTATGTGGCCGGAAGTGAAGTAGAGATGGGGCCTTCTGACGGTGAGGTAGACAGGAACGTTGGTAGTACCAATTTAACACTGAAGTTAGTTCTCTGTGTATTCCAGTGATCATTCTAAGGCTTTCTAAGCTTTAAATTTGATGCTACCCTCGAAATTAATGTGCTTCCAGCAGACCGAACAAGTCAGCAGAATTCGGGGGAAACGGAAGTCAATATAATATCATTAACTTAATCTGGGGACCTTGGTTCAAGCAGTTGCTGCTGTGTCTTTGAAATAGGAACTGAGTTTGTTCTAACACGAGTTTGTTTGATATTGAAGATGACTTTTCTGATTCCAGAGATAAGAAGCGCCAAGTGTGAAAAGATAACAAATAACCAATCTAACAAAGGAGAAGGATTCTCTAAAATTGTACTGTCCAATACAGTAAGCACTAGCTAATTCAATTTAAATTATTTAAAACTAGATTTATTTCCTGAGTTGCACTAGCCACATTTCAAGTATTTAATATCCCATGATGGCTAGTGGCTACAGTAATGGACAATGCAGGTGTGGAATGTTTCTGTGATCGCAAAAAGTCCAATTTGAGTGAGAACCAAGCTAAAATAGTCAGAGAATGTATTGCATCTGCTTCATATCATTGCCAAAATAGTGTATTAAAAGATGAGATAAATTCTGTTGATGAAGATGAATCATGATATCAGAATAAGAGATTCTGAGGTCAAGGTGCTATACTAGAATGTGAGCAAGAGAGCTTATTATGAAACAATACATTGGTTAGACATATATATATATATATATATATATACTCTGCTCAAGTTATAGATCTAAAACCTGAATCAAATCTGATGAGAATTGTTCCTCCAGTATAAGAAGATCTAACATATGATGGCTTTGATTGGATTGTTGAATGCTGTTGGTCTTGAAATTCTTGGAGTAATTTTGGAGGCTATTTGAATATATTGTGCAAAAAAAAAAAAAAAGGAAAAAAAGAAAATAATGTGTTTATACTGTTGCTGACATTTTTCCTTTCCTGAATTCTAGGGGTAAATTATCTATCAAGTGATTTTAAAAAAATGATCTATCAAGTGATACTGTATGTCATCTCTTATGGCAAATTCAAAGCCAAGATTTTCCTGTAAAGGGGAGTAGAAGAATAATATGTTGAATCTTTGCAGATAATCTTATGCTTGGCAGAGTGGACTAGAATGTCCTCTGCAATTTGTACTTCAAACTAGCATTGCTTTGGCTGTTAGTAGAGGTTTTGCTTAAATTTAAGGCATTTATGGGAACTTCAAACTCTATTCCAGCTAGTTCTTAAATGCACTGGCTCAAATGGAACAGGGATGATTAGGATTTAACATCATACATATTTGTGTTTCTGTGCAAACTTTCAAAATACTTTTTAATGTAGATTTTTTTCTTTTACTTTGCAAAATTTGGATAAAGATTATAAATTCAACTTGGACACATTTGCTTTCAGATTATTGTGAAACACCCAAATCTAGATGTTTTTATTTTTTTCCGTATTCTCTTTCAATCTTCATTTGAATTTTAGGTCATTATACTCGTTAAAGATTAAAGATAAACAAAATTAATACTTATTTAGCTTTAAGTGTTATAACTTTTTTCTGTCTTGTTCTATGTTATTTCGTATTTATAAAGATATTTTAAAATTTGCTTAATAGTCCACTACGTTTTTATGCCAGTATTTATTTGATTATTTCTATCTTTCTGGTTATAGTAGTTTTCAATTATTTGCTATTTTGAATTAATATGCATAGACATTCTTATGACATCTTTTTTTCTTAAGATGTATTCATTTATTTGGAGGGGAGGAGCAGAGGATGAGGATGAGAGAGAATCTCAAGTAGACTCCCCAATGAGCATAGAGCCCCACACAGGGCTCAGTCCCACAACCCTAAGATTGTGACCTGAGCCAAAATTAAGGGTCAGCCACTCAACCGACAGACCCACCCAGGTGACCCTCTACTTTTAGTCTTTTGAGTTGTTTTCTTAGGATGAATTCCCAAGAAATGAAATTATCATTACAAATAGTGTGAACATCATTATGGCTCAATACATGTTGCCATTTCTTTCATAAGAGTTGTATCAGTTTGTACCCATCAGCATATAAGCTGACTGGTTTCACCACCATCCATCCATATTACAAATAATTGGTTGTACATAGTTATCCTGAATATATGAAGATACAACATCCTCAGATTCATATTTCCATATAACCAAATTACGTCACCTTGAAAAGGTTGCTAATATCTCTAAACCTCAGTTTCATTATGTATAAAATGGAAAGAGAATGTCGACTCCTGTGTTTATTGTTAAGATTAAATAAGTTTAGTCCAGTGCCTACTACATAATAAATGCTCATTATTGTTACTGTTGTTATTAATATTTATCTTAAATTCCTTAACTGCTAACAAGTCGAATATTTTTTCATGTGCTATTTTATAATTTTCATTTTCTTTTGTGTGACAAGAGGTGTTTGTCTTTTTGGTTTTTGGGGTCTTGTTATTCTTAAACATCAAGATATTTATAACACAAATTTTTTGATATTTGTATTGATTTTCCTTTCTAATATTTTTATTGTATAGAAATTTAAATATTTTGAGACACCTGCATGGCTCAGTCGTTAAGCGTGTGCCTTGGGCTCAAGTCATGATCCCTGGGCACTGGGACAGAGCCCCACCTAGGACGCCTTGCTGGGCAAGAAGCCTGCCTCTCTCTCTCCCACTTCCCCTCCTTGTGTTCCTATTCTTGCTCACTCTATCGAATAAATAAATAAAATCTTTAAAAAAAAGAAATTTAAATATATTATTTATGTCATCTTGTTATCTCTTTGTGTATATTTCTTCTGCTATGTCAAATCTTAGGAAAATATTATTGTCACTTTTTCAAAGACCTATTTGCTAATTTTGAGTGATCTGAAAACTATTTACTGTACTCTATTTTAGTGTTTGATTTCATGCATTAATATAAATCACTGTCTGGCCTCCTTTTTCCTGCCTGTAGAGTTATCTAGTTATCCTAATACTACATAAAAATTATCTTCTTTTTTCCATTGTCTGATGCTAACTTATTTTCCACACAGTACCTTCTATTATGTGTCCTAATTAGTTGTGAGCTCTGATTTGACCATTTCTTTGAGGTTAGTGGGGCAAGTGGTCTTCAGGAATTTTCACTGTCCTGGGAGAGTCCAACATTTACAAAGAAACTCGTCACCATATTCTGTGTCACAAGGTAATTGTGGGTAGTGCACAAGAGTTTAGTCTTACTTGAAAGCTATAAATCTTATCTTAGTAAATAAAATAAAACTGGCTAATGATCACCAACCATATTTCTTCTCTCCTAAGGGAAGGCTTGAAAAAGAAAAGGGTGTGTTGGGGGATTCTTACAACAGCACTAAAACAGCTTTTAAGCAGAAAATAACCTTATGTCAACCAAGACAGATTATTCTCATTATACAAACACACCTTTCTCAATTTAGTCCTTTTGTGTTACAATTGTTTCCACATCTATAAAACTCCATGAGAAATTATGCTGAAAATAGATATGTGTTTGTACAAAAATATTTTAAGGTACTTTATTTTCCAGAAGCACCAGGAGCTGAATTTCATTAAGGTACATCAGGGCAGGTTGGTTTCAGAGGAAATATACACTAGGGCTAATAATTTGTCACACAAATTCCACTTATCTGTGAAAAAACATGGTGAACCATTTGGGTGTAGAGTGTGGAGGAAGGCTAGCCTGGTTAGCTATAAATCATTTAATCATTTAGTGAACATGGAATCAGTCTACTTGTTTCTTGATTGGAAAGCTTTGCTTGGAGATAAATCTAGATGAAGCATGGTGAACTGAACTGAACCAGGCTTATGGTTTTGTTTTAGTTCAATTGAAGTATGAAGAGCTGGCCTTTAGGCTCTTCTGACCATACCTATTTTTCTTATGATGGAAACACCGTGCGTTTGGTTTGATGCCATTTAGTCAAAAATCAAAGAGTTAGGGGTGCCTGGGTGGCTCAGTTGGTTGAGCGACTGCCTTCGGCTCAGGTCATGATCCTGGGGTCCTGGGATCGAGTCCCACATCCGGCTCCCTGCTTGGCAGGGAGTCTGCTTCTCCTGCTGACCTCTCTCATGCTCTCTCTCTCTCAAATAAATAAATAAAACATTTTTTTAAAAATCAAAGAGTTAAATGAACTGCATCTCTATTCATGAAACTTTGCTTTCTTTTAAGGGGAAAACAGAGCTCTTATGTTTTAGCTGTTTACAATCCAGGTTTGGAGACAGGACCTACACATACAAAAACTTAAAACAGCAGGAGAAAACAGTTTTTAACTAGAAAAAGAGTCCAATGGGGCGCCTGGGTGGCTCAGTGGGTTGAGCCGCTGCCTTCGGCTCAGGTCATGATCTCAGGGTCCTGGGATCGAGTCCCGCATCGGGCTCTCTGCTCAGCAGGGAGCCTGCTTCCTCCTCTCTCTCTGCCTGCCTCTCTGCCTACTTGTGATCTCTCTCTGTCAAATAAATAAATAAAATCTTAAAAAAAAAAAAGAAAAAAAAAAGAAAAGAGTCCAATAATGGAAAAGTGACTGAGTGAGCATTCAGAAGGAGAAAATCATTGCTGGTAAGAGCAATCTGTAGCACTTTCCTAGGTAAGGTAGGACACAATGGGTCCTGAAGGGATCGATGGATGATGACTGAAAAATGGAGAGCATTCAGGTGAGGGCTGCCCAAAGAAATGCATAGGATTTAAATGGACAAAATATGCTGAGGAGGCAGTGACTGAACAAGACAGGCTGGTACAGAAGAAATTCGAGGGAAAAACTTTGAGTCTGATTATGAACAGCCTTGAATGCCAAACTAATAACTAAAAGAAAAGTAACTTTATTCACTTATCAGTTGATATTCAAGAGCTCTTTTGTAGAAAAATTTGGAATTTTGGAATATTTTTCTGTGCTAGAGTAACAGCAAAGGGTTCATTTAGATTTTGAAGAACACGAGAGAGTTAAAAAAAGGGGGGGGTGCCTGGGTGGCTCAGTGAGTTAACCTCTGCCTTCAACTTGTGTCATGGTCTCAGGGTCCTGGGATTGAACCCCTCATCCGGCACTCTGCTCAGCGGGGAGCCTGCCCCCCGCCCCCCCCCCTGCCTGCCTCTCTGCCTACTTGTGATCTCTGTCTGTCAAATAAATAAAATCTTAAAAAAAAAAAAGAAGAGCAGAAGAGAGGCAATACACAGAAGATTTAGGTGGCAATGAAACTATTCTGTATAATACTATCATGTGGGTACAAGTGGATATTTGGATGTATTTGCCCAAACCCATAGAATGTACAACACCAAGAGTGAACTCTAATGTAAACCACTAATGATGTATCAGTGAAGGTTTATCAGTTGTAACAAATGCCACCTCTGCCTTCAACTTGTGTCATGGTCTCAGGGTCCTGGGATGGAACCCCTCATCCGGCACTCTGCTCAGCGGAGAGCCTGCCCCCCCCCCTCCTGCCTGGTGGGGAATGTTGATAGGAGGGGAAGCTAGCGTGTGTGAGGGTAGGAGGTGTGTGGGGAATCTCTGTACCTTTCACTCAGTTTAGCTGTGAGCCTAAAACTGCTTTAAAAAAAGTCTATTTGAAAAAAAGAATAAAAAAAAAAAGAATGCAAGTGAGTAATGTACCTACATAGGCATCTTTCTTCTAAAAGTCTAAATCAGGGGGCGCCTGGGTGGCTCAGTGGGTTAAGCCTCTGCCTTTGGCTCAGGTCATGATCTCAGGGTCCTGGGATGGAGCCCCACATCGGGCTCTCTGCTCAGTGGGGTGCCTGCTTCCCCGCCTCCCTCTGCCTCCTTTTCTGCCTACTTGTGATCTCTGTCTGCCAAATAAATAAATAAAATATTTTAAAAATAAAATAAAATCTCCCTTCTTCTCCCCTGCCCCCCTGCTTCCTTAATGCTACACTCTCCAAAATAATTTGACTAGTTGTATCCTAAAAACTACATTCCCATTATTAGTCAACTGGGTGATTACCCTTCAAATATGCCTTAAAATATAGCCCCTCAGTCTCCAAGTCCTATTTGTCAAGCAGTCATGCATGTTTATGTCGCTGGATGCTGCAAAGCAGGGTACCGGCTGTAGCTCCTGCTAGCTGGGCATTTACAACACTACCCTTGGCAAATGGTGCAGAAGGAAGCACCCGGGCACCCAGGAGTGGGATGTGCAGGACCAGAAGAAGGGAGAAGTAGGTCTTACATCATTCAGGACAAGATTTCCTTACGTTCTTTTTTTTTAGATTTTATTTATTTATTTATTCCACAGAGAAAGAGAGAGATCACAAGTAGGCAGAGAGGCAGGCTGAGAGAGAGCAGGGTTGGCGGGGAGGGAGCAGGCTCCCCGCCTAGCAGAGAGCCTGATGTAAGGCTCGATTTCACCTCAGGACCTGAGATCGTGACCTGAGTGGAAGGCAGAGGCTTAACCTATTGAGCCACCCAGGCTCCCCCTTTAAGTTCTTTGTGAATGCTTTTAGATAGACCTCAACTCTCCCGCTGGTCGAAGACATTCGGGCACACAGCTGAGGCAGTTAAAAGATCTGTAATGAGAACCAAGAGGTGGCAAAGGACTAAATTCGTTTATTTTGTCTACCTGCTCTGTATCACAAAATTCTCTCATCTTGTATTTCTCATTAACATTTTGACATCCTGTTGAATTTTCTCAAATTTCTTCCATCTGGAGAAGCACAGTATTTATCAGGCAACTGCAAACATCTTGTCGATCTTCAAACCGGAACCTTCAGTCGCTGACCATGGAAAAATAGTATAACATACACTTGTTGAGTTGGGTCATGCAGATTTTCCATCTTAAAAGAACGTTAAAAGAGAGAGAGAGAGAAGGAGAGAGAAAGTGAAAACTGATACTAATGAACTACAAGGAGGAATGATGATCTCTATCATCAGCTGTCAAAATTATTTTTGTAGTTTAGAAAGCCCGGGTCCTCCAGAGAACGTTCTATAATCTTGCAATGTGTTCAGTGGAAAAGCCAGCTGGGCTCACACGTGTGTGCTGCTGGTCAGTGTCTCCCTGGGCCTCAGATCTGGGAAGGCTGCTCAGGCTAGATTACATCACCTGTGGCTCAACTTGACTCCCTTCTCCTGTTGGGCTTGACACGTTGTTTTCAGATGGTAGCCCCTAAGGCCTTTGAGCTCAGTGTCTGAAATGTTTTTGTTTTCTCAAATGCCAGGACTTCTGAAATGCTAGAATTTGATAAAGGGAAGAGTCCTTTCCAAATCTGTGGGCTCTAAGTGATTTCTCTCATGATGTGATCATGTTTAGGGTACATATTTCTATAGGATAGTAGCCCTTGAAGAGAAACTCAACTAAATGGATTCAAATAGAATTACTTGTTTCATTTGTAATTCTCAATCTTTCTTGCTCTTTTTTTTCTATCTTCAATGTTTAGATTCTATTTTGTCTTCCTTGTAATATTACTGTATGAATACTGCTAAAAATATAGAAAATGTTCTTTAAAGTGTAAAATTTTTTAAAAATTATAATCCCACCATCAAAGAAAATGTGTATATAACTTGAGAATGTTTTTCTTTCACCTTTGTTGGGGACATAAATACATTTTTGAAAAACAAAATATTTTGTTTTCTGTTTGTTTTTACTTGATATTTTACCAGGAATATCTTCCCGTATCATGGAACATTCTTTGTACATACGGTTTTTTGAAAGTCCCTTAATATTCCATCTTAGCAATTTGGTTCTACTATTTTAAAAACACATTTCTAGGGGCGCCTGGGTGGCTCAGTGGATTGAGCCGCTGCCTTTGGCTCAGGTCATGATCTCAGTGTCCTGGGATCAAGCCCCGCATCGGGCTCTTTGCTCAGCGGGAGCCTGCTTCTCTCTCTCTCTCTCTGCCTGACTCTCGAACTTGTGATCTCTCTCTCTGTCAAATAAATAAATAAAATCTTAAAAAAAAAACCACATTTCTATTGTTAGAAATGTGTTTTTGGTGTTGTTTTTTGTTTTTTGTTTTTTTGCTATTATAAATAAGACTAAGGTGAGTAATCCTGTACAAAAGCTTTTTGATTTGTTGCATTACAAGTATTAAATGTTTTTTTTTAAAGAAAGTATCACATGTTTTTAAATTAAAATCTTTCTCTTGAAAATATTTCTATATGAAAAAATTCAAACACAGAAATTGAGCCCAATACAATGAACCCCCACATTTTCATTTTCAATTTTAAGTAGAAGAATCCACATATCAAAACATTTGTTAACTTCCTTTTTTTTTTTTTTTTTTTTTTTTTAAGACTTGCATTATCTTTCTCCATTTAGGATTTTGAAAAATCCTGTGCTCAGAGGTGGTACAACGTGGTGATGAAGTAGGTGAGATCTGGAGCCGTGCATACGGTTCAAATCTTCACGTGGCATTTCCAAGCTGTGTGACTGGAAGCAAGATCATGAACCACTTTGTGTCTCAGTTTCTTCATCTGTACAATGATTTTATTATTACTTACTTTATGAAACTGATGTAGGGATTCAGATACTTTGGAATACATAGTACATGCTATGCAAATAAATATTAGCTGCTGTTATCGTATATTTAATTCTTTAATCCAATCGAAGCATTTTGGTTTGTAAATAATAATTACAACATCCTCTCAGTTAAAGTCATTGCTTACACAAATCTTCAATACTTTGTGGTGAATAAAATTCAACAGATGAGTAAATGTACTTAATAAATGATTTTAAAAGAACTGTTTTCCCCGCGCTCCCCATAAGATAGAATCTTTCCCATAAATCATTTTAGCATTATAGAAAAATATGTAATTTTTAGAATTTTTTAAAAAAGATTATTTATGTATTTATTTGACAGACAGCAATCACAAGTAGGCAGAGAGGCAGGCAGAGAGAGAGGAGGAAGCAGGCTTTCCGCTAAGCAGAGAGCCTGATGCGGGACTCCATCCCAGGACCCTGGGATCATGACCTAAGCAGAAGGCGGAGGATTTAACCCACTGAGCCACCCAGGCACCCCTAGAATTTTTAGAATTTAGAATACATATTAAAGCTTGTCAAATTCAAAACGTTGGAAACTGAGGTGCAGAGAAGTCAAGATGTCACAACAGAGAATCAGCTGAATCGAGTCTAGAACCAAGGCTTCTGTGGTCTGATTCTTTTTTTTTTTTAAGAGCCAAGAACAAAAACAAAACCTAAAACCATCTGCACCCAAATCCATAATTCATTACAGCTTCACTAATTGGAAACTTTTGAGTTGTTGAGGAAAGAGAAAAGCCTGTTTATAGCCCGATTTACACATACAAAGTCAAGTCGAGAACTGAAGGAACTGGGAAGATTCACTTTCTCTTGAAATGGATATTTGAGGTCAAAGTGGGTTTTTGCACCTGAATTCTCTGGATATTTGCCACAATTCTTACTTTTGACTTGCTTATGAGGGATTTAACCCATGGAAATGGAGCAACTGAAAAATGATCTTCAGGCTTCAGGCACTGTAGACCTCCACCCAGATAATCCGGGTCAAACATCTGCTCACTGGATAAGAAATATTTCTTGGGCACTGTTCTGGGCCCCAGCCCTGCATGGAAAGTCAGGCTGACTGGCACTCTTGCCCTCATGAAGCCTGTATTCAAGTGAGATTGAAAGAAAAATGAATCATCAAGATCATTTCAGAGTGACATATGCAGTCATATCAGAAGTGCGGCTCTGTCACTGTGGAATGTTGGGAGGCTGGGTGTCAGATCCTTGCTTTTGAAGATATGATCAGGGAAGGTCTTTCTTTTCTTTTCTTCTGTTTTTCCTTTTAAAGATTTTATTTATTTATTTGTCAGAGAGAGAGAGAGAGAGCACACACACACACACACACACACACACACACGAGCAGGGTGGGTCAGAGGGAGAAGCAGAGTCCCTGCTGACTGGAGAGCCCGATGCTGGGACTTGATCCCAGCGACCTGAGCTAAAGGCAGACGCTGAACAGACTGAGCCACCCACGCCATCTTGGGGAAGGGCCTTCTGAGGTGAAGAGCTTCTGGAGCTTTGGTGAGAAGCAGCCAGCTAAGTAAATATCTAAGGGAATGGGGAATCAGGTGGAGGGAACACCAAGTACTTAGGACCTGAGATCCGGAAAGGTTGTCTGTGTCATCTACTGGGTTTCCTCTCATTACTCAATCTTCTGTTTGTTAATCCAGGCAGACATGATATACAATTATCTGGGGAGCTTATTCTACAGACTTGTTTTAGCCATAGTCCCTGCGGATGCAAAAGGGATTCGCCTCCTCTCCATTACCCAGCAAATACGTCAATCTCATCTAAGAGGTGGTGGGAGGGGGGAGGCTTTTAAGAGGGCCTGACCACCGTAAACAGCACATTTTGATTTTCCTTGAGTGTGCTAATGTTAGCACAAATACTGGCTGTGCTGCCAGGAGATTTCCACACATGTGGCCACAGGGATGATAGAGATAGAGGTAGCCCTGTATTGATTTGAGTGTTTGCAACATTTTTTCCCTTTTAACTAGAAAACTCACATTCTGGCAATTTCTTCCAGGGGGCTCCCTAGAAAAGACAGTTTGGTGACAATTTTATTCCATCTTGATTTCTCCCCTGTTGATGCTCTAGCAAGCAGGAATACTGATTACCTGGTTCACATGCTCCATGGGATGGTTAACGAAACAAACAGGATACAGGAAAAACCTCTGTAACAGCTCACTGATTAATTTTATTCCAGGACTAACCCTTAGGAAGGCTCAGATTTTTAGCTCTCCCTTTGGGCAGGTCATTCTGCAGAATCATGGAGTTGGAGAAGATGAGACTTGTCTGGTAAGGGCAGAGTTTTGTTTTGTTTTCTTCTTTGCATTTGTATCAGAACCTTCAGGACTGCCTGACACATACAAGGCCCTCAATAAAATAAATACCAGCTGAGTAGAGGATCTAAAAGACATCTTTTTTCCAAGTCCTCCATATGATTTTTTCCCTTCAGAGAAGACAGTCCTGAAAGAGTTCAGATTTACTCATCTAGAGGAGGGCCAAAATGCCTATATTCCAAAATGCCGACTCAGCCTCTCTTCTTGAAAGTCCAACTTAGTGTATCCAAAACTGAATTCTGGATGTTCCTTATATCCCCAGTTCTGCCCACTCACAGCCTCCATAACAACCTTAGTCTTTCAGTTGCTCAGACCAAAGGCTTTTTTTTTTTTTTTTTAAGATTTTATTTATTCATGAGAGAGAGAGAGAGAGAAAGAGTACTAGCAGTGGGAGTGGCAGGTAGAGGGAGAAGCAGTCTCCCCGATGAGTAAGGAGCCTGATGTGGGACTCGATCCTAGGAATCTGGGATCATGACCTGAGACAAAGGCAGACGCTGCACTATCTGAGCCATCTGGGTGCCCGGACCAGATTGATTTTTTTTTAAAAAAGTTTTATTTATTTATTTGACAGAGAGAGACCCAGAGAGGGAACACAGCAGAGGGAGTGGGAGAGGGAGAAGCAGGCTCCCCGTGGAGCAGGGACCCCGATGAGGGGCTCAATCCCAGGACCTTGGGATCAGGACCTGAGCCGAAGGCAGATGATTAATGACTGAGCCACCCAGGTACCCCCCAGATTGATTCGTAAATCTATACTGACACCAGTGTCTGTCTGACAGATCTTATTCTGTTCAACACTGGCTCCCATCTCATTCAGTGAAAGCCCAATTTCTCACAGTGGTCTATGGAGTCCATATGATCTGTGCCCCCTCCTGTCCTGCCATTAACTCTCTGAGCTCATCTGCTATGCTTCTCCCCCTTACTCACTCTGCTCCAATCCCAACAATACCTTTGCTGTTCCTTGGCCAGGCATATTCCTGCCACAGGTCCTTTGCATGGGGTGTGCTCTACCTTGATAATTGTGTGACTTATTTTTTCAATGCCTTTAACTCTTTTCTCAAATGGTCACTTTTCATGGGGGATTACCCTGACTACCCTGTATAAATATGCAACCCATTTCTCTGCACTCCCAATCTCCCTTCTGTTCTATTTTGTCCTCTAGGCCTTGCTACCTTTACATATAGTATAGCATTTCTACATGTGTTTTTGGTATGTCTTTCTTCCATTATATTATATTATATTATATTATATTATATTATATTATATTTCTTCCATTATATTATAATCTTCGAAGAACAGGGACTCTTTTTAATGTTCTATTGATTGCTCGTATCGGCACCACCTGACACATAGTAGGCACTCAAATTTTTGTTGAATGAATTAAAGAATTCAACTGTGTTCTATGTTCTACTGATGGGACCAAAATGAACTAATTTGTTTTATTGAGCACCAGTGGGTATCAGGCACAAGGAACGAACTGGCTAGCAAAGGGGAAATGACTCCTGCCCTAGAAATATGTAACATTTATCAAGCATTTCTATGTGGCAGGTACTATACTAGGGGTTTTATGGACCCTATTTTGTTTAATATTCACAACAGCCCTACAAGATAGGTATTTTTCAGATAATGAAACTCAGGTGCAGAGAGGTTGAGTAATTGGTCCAAGGTCACACAGCAAGTAAGAGGCACAGCAAGGATTTGAACCCCAGTAGTGTGACTTCACAGTCCTCTCTATTAGCCAAACTATTACATTGTCTCAAGGAAGTTATAGTGTAATGTAGGCCCAGACTTCAAATAGATAATCATACGAGCACATATTTAATTGCAGATGGGATTTGTGCTCTAGAGGAAAAGACGAACTCCTTGAGAGTTTTATGGCTTTCTTTTTTCCCTTGGAAGCCTGACCTCGAGTAGTCTCTGCGTAAGTGCTGACTGCATGACTACTTCTCTCTTGATACACACGGTTCTGGAGGACGTTAACCGTTATGTGGAGAACCATTTGAAGTGTGTAAACCTAGAGGTTAGGGATCTGAAAGAGGTGACGGGACTCCTGATGCAGTATACTTCTACAGGTGTGAACATCCCGGGGAATCTGACATGGTAATCATGGACTGATAGCAACATAGCGATCATTTTTTGATGAAGAGGATGACCATGATAAGATCCATTTTTCAACCACAACTTCAAAAGGCAATTTTATAGCCTTTGTGTTTCAAGGCCGGCACAACACTGTGTCTACAGATAACAACATTACGTTGCACCCATAAAAATCTGTGAACAGGGAGGATCTCATGGGACGTGTTTTTACCACATACATACACAAAGTAAACCTATTTTGTTAAAATATCCTCTTCTTACTTCTTTTTTTAATATATTTTTTAATTTGTTTATTTGACAGAGAGCTAGAGAGAGAGCACAGGTAAGCAGAGCGGCAGGGAGAGGGGGAGAGAGAGAAGCAGGGTCTCTGCTGAGCAGGGAGCCATATGCGGGGCTCTATCCCAGGACCTTGGAATCATGACCCGAGTCGAAGGCAGCCGCTTAACCAACTGAGCCACCCGAACGCCCCTCCTCTTCTCACTTGTGATAGGTCATGTTCACACCACATTCATTCTTCACGGTGGGGCTTCTCCCTCAGTCAAGTTTCCATATGTCCTTTTCTTCTTCACTAAAATGCAAACTATCAGAGGCCAAGAGTCTAGTTTGTACATCCCAATATCTCAAACACCTTGCACAGAGTTCTGTAGGCAATCATTGTTCAGTGTGTGCCTGCAGGATTGAATCAATTTGGCCACACCCCCCACCAATAATTTTTTTCTCATCAATAATTTTTGTCTCCCAAATATTATCGGTAACCCACTGAACTCTTCCCTTGTGAGGGAGGATATGGACTTTGTTCTTTTAGAAGCCAAGTTTGAGAATGAGTATGGAATATAGAAAAGTCAAGAATTTAAAATTTCAAAAAAATGAATACGTTATAAAGACCATCTAGGAAGGGGAACACAAAACATTTAATATGGGAAAAAAGTTCTGGGGATAGTTGAACTATTTGGCTCCATAAATTAAGAAGTCTACTGAAGGGGCGCCTGGGTGGCTCAGAGGGTTAAAAGCCTCTGCCTTTGGCTCAGGTCATGATCCCAGGGTTCTGGAATCAAGCCCCACATTGGGTTCTCTGCTTCATGGGGAGCCTGCTTCCTCCTCTCTCTCTCTCTGCCTCTCTGCCTACTACTTGTGATCTGATGATCTCTGTCTGTCAAATAAATAAATAAAATCTTTAAAAAAAATAAGTCTACTGAAACTGCATGTGTACGCTCACAGTGTCTCTGCATAAGATATTTAAAATGGAATTTTCTAATCTAGGCTTCATGAAACAACTTGCCTCATATAGGCTATTTTCCTGAACATTTGTGCTTGTTTCTACTACTCTGGTTTCTGAAAATTTGGCAAAACTTGTTTTTAGAGTCTGTCAAATCTCATTTTAAAATATATAGTTAGCAAGTTGAATATACACATGAAATGCTAAAAGTAAAAATGCAAGCATTTCCTTCGCATTTTATCTAGTGTAATTTGTTCATTTTACTGAGTTTATCAAAAAGTGCCATGAAGTGATTGACATTTTGCAGAGTCTGGATTGCACGAGTTCAAATAAGATTATATTAGCGTATTAGGACAATGACTTATGTTTTACTATTCCTGTACAAGGAATATTGGGTTAAGAACAGCCCATTTATAAACTCTAAAAATTTATGTTAATAAAATGAAAAAAGAAATCAATATCCTGTATATGTAGGAGTAATGGTTCCAAAGTCATATGATTAAATTTTTGAAAACCAACAGGCCATAACTGATGTATTCAAAGAACGAATACCCTTTCCTCAAAAAAGAATTACTTTGGGAGATATATCCTTAATACATGACGTTATTGATAAATACTGGTAACATATATTGATGATCGTATGTTAATATGTATTGTCTTAATATATACTGTCATTGATGTTATTCAATCTTAAACTATTTTTAGGACCCATTTAAAAATTTTTTTTGTTTACTTATTTGAGAGAAAGAGAGAGAGTGGGAGAGAGCAAGAGAGAGCGTGAGGTAGGGGAAGGGCAGAGGGAGAGGGAGAGGCAGACTCCCTGCTGAGCAGAAAGCCCCATGTGCAGCTTGACCAGAGCTGAAGGCAGATGCTTAACCGACTGAGCCACCCAGGTGTCCCTAGAACCTATTTTTTTGACACTGTTTTCAAAGCCAAGGAACAAGCTTTTGAATCCCTTCATTGGTATGATAGCTGGGGAGATGTGCTGCTCAGATACCCCTTCAAAAAAGGACTTGTTGGTCACCTGCCTGCCAGGGGTGTGCTGCCCTGATAACCCCACTTGTTGGCTTTCAAGCTGAGGTCATACTCATCTTGGAGGGGTCTCCACCAATGTCTAAGCAAGGCATATGTGGTCCAGCTTTTTTGTCCAACGTGGGAAATCTTTGCTCTCTACTCCCTGCTGAGCTGGCAGAGACATTGTCAGCTTCTAAATATTAGAGATGCATTAAAGAGCAAGACATGGTCCCTACCTCAAACGGCTTTTAGTCTGATATAGACACAAGTAGATGCGCACTGATAACAGAACATACTGAACAGTTTCATGGGATAAGGACAACATGATGGGACTAGTGAAGGTTTTGACAGATCAGGGAAGACTTCTTAAAGACACGATTTCTAAAGTGATATCAAAGGAAGCCTATGGGGAGGACATAATCTTCCAGGAAAATGAAACTGCCTGCCTAAAGGCTTGGTGGTGGGTAGGAGTGCACGTTGGGTGAATAAAAACGAGTTCTGAAAGGCTGTGGCAGAGAATAAGGAGAAAATTTTTGAATAATTTAGAAGAAGCCCCAAGAGGGAGATTCTGGATTTTCTTCTATTCTGTGTTGAGCATCAGGTAGAGAGAGGAGCAAGAGATGAAATCAGAGAGATACATACATTCTAGATTAGGAATGCCATTTGTAAACTATGTTAAGGAATTTGATCTTTATCCAGAGGATAACAGGGAATTAGGAAGGCAATTATTTAATTTTTAAGAATTTTTTAAATTAACATATAATGTATTATTAGCCCCAGGCGTGCAGATCTGTAAATCGCCAGGTTTACACACTTCACAGCACTCACCATAGCACATACCCTTCCCCAATGTCCATAACCCAACCAACCTCTCCCTACTCACCTCCCCCCGGCAACCCTCAGTTTATTTTGTGAGATTAAGAGTCTCTTCTGCTTTGTTTCCCTCCTGATCCCATCTTTTTTCATTCATTCCTTTCCTACCTCCAAACCCCCTGCCCTGCCTCTCAAATTCCTCATATCAGGAGATCATATGATAATTATCTTTCTCTGATTGACTTATTTCGCTCAGCATAATACAACTTTAGTTCCATCCACGTGGTCGCAAATGGCAAGATTTCATTTCTTTTGATGGCTGCATAGTATTCCATTGTGTGTGTGTGTGTGTGTGTATATACATATATATATGTATATATATACCAAGTCTTTTTTATCCATTCATCAGTTGATGGACATCTAGGTTCTTTTCATAGTTTGGCTATTGTGGACATTGCTGCTATAAACATTTGGGTCCACGTGCCCCTTTGGATTCCTACATTCATATCTTTAAGGTAAATACCCACTAGTGCGATTGCTAGGCCATAGGGTAGCTCTATTTTCACCTTTTGAGGAGCCTCCATGCTGTTTTCCAGAGTGGCTGCACCAGCTTGCATTCCCACCAGCAGTGTAGGAGGGTTCCCCTTTCTCCGCATCCTCGCCAGCATCTGTCTGTTGTTTCCTGACCTGTTAATTTTAGCCATTCTGACTGGTGAGTTGTTATCTCATTGTGGTTTTGATTTGTATTTAGGAAGGCAATTAAAATAAATCATACCAGATCAAAGATTTAGAAACCCATTCCAGATGCAGTGAGGAGACTCCGTCACAGGAAGGTGGAACAGCAGGGAGGATCGTTAAGGAACTTTGCAAAATACCAGGTGGCAGATGATGGCAGCTTGGACTAGAATAGGGACCGCTGGGAGGAGGCTAATTGGATAAATCTGATACATATTATGGAGATAGAATTGAAAGTTAGGAAAGATCGCCAAATTTTTGGCATAGGCAAGCTGTGGTTGATTGCCACTTACCAATCACAGGAAACCTGAGGATTTTTTTGTACTCTTGTTGGCTTGACAAAGGAGAGGGCTACATCACAAGGCATGCGTGCAACCCCTAGCAGCCAAGACTGGCTGACAGCCAGTGAGGACATGGGGTCCTCAGTCCACTATTGCAAGGCATTGAATTCTGCCAACAAAAAGGATGAGCCTAGAGGTGGGGGTGGAGTGGGGGAGCATTGGAGGTGAAAAATTGATAATGAGACAAGAAACCATTAGTTCCAAAGAGTAAACAGGTAAGTGGAGCTACTTGAGAGCCAACTTAACACAATTGCCAAGCAAAAATACTTCGGTTTTGGGATATAGGAATAAAGGAAACTTGTGAAATAAATGAGTGCGTCTGTGTGTGTGTGTGTGTGTGTGTGTGTGTGTGTGTGTGTGTATTAGTGGGCTTAGGGGATGGAGAGAGAAAGTGGGTCGCAGGACCTTTGAGTTTCTCAGTCTGAGTTTCCCGGAAGTGATCAATCAGGACTAAACAAGGGAAGGAGGGGTAGAAAGATTAGTAGTTGGAAAGAGTTCTGATCTTTGGAAGGAAAAACAAGACAATGATTTTGGTCCATGAAGGTGAATTATAAAACCGATCTTACTATAGTGCAGTTGAGCTGGCGGGAGCCTGGGGTGAACTGAGTGTGAGACCCGTGGAACTGAGAGCTGAGAGCTGGAGAGGTAGACCAGACATCAGAGTGGCCCTTCCTGCTCTGGAGTGGGCATCTCCCTGACAGCTCCCCCCTCCCCACATTCACCCTGCTTCGTCCACTGGAATTCCGGAGTAATTCAGGGGAAGTCCCAAGAGAGAGATTCTGGAGTTTCTTCTGGAATGTAGATTAGAATCAGAGTAATATTTTATCTAGAGCTATTCATTATAATTTGTGCTTAAGAAGCAAAAGCAAAAGAAGACCAGTTGCGTTCAGACTAGTGCTACTCCAGCAAAAAAAGCCTTTAAGAAACCTTTGCTTACTCCGTGGATTGCCCAAACCCCAGGCTGAAACCCCTTGAGAATAATGTGTTTCTCTGATCCTCTTGTCATCCTGAAGTTAAATCCCCTGATTTAGGTCAGACTTCAGACTGTGTCATAATTGCCAATGTGGAATGCTCACTTATTTATTATTTTTGGTAGGGAGGACCTACCCAAGGTGGACCTTTCTTGTTATCTAAAGCTGGAAAAAACATCCTGAAAACAAGGCGGTTTTTATTCTCGTTACATGCCTGATAGATGTATCACTCTTCTGAAAGTAGCAATTGTTGTTGGGGCACCCGGGTGGCTCAGTGGGTTAAGCCTCTCCCTTCAGCTGAGGTCATGGTCTCAGGGTCCTGAGATGGAGCCTCGCATCAGGCTCTCTGCTCAGTGGGGAGCCTGCCTCTCTGCCTACTTGTGATCTCTGTCAAATAAATAATAACATCTTAAAAAAAGAGAAAGTAGCAATTGTATATCATAATAGTAAATACCATTTATTTAGGCATTCAGCAAATAAATGTTGAGTGCTTACTGTCTATTCATCCAGTGCTAGGCACTGTTCTAGATGTTACAAATACAGCAGTGAATCAAATAGACAAAACTCTGCTTTCACAGAGGGACAGAAGGAGTTAAATAAATAAAATATATTTTATGTTAGATGACGATAAGTACTACAGAAGAAAATAAAGTCGGGGTGAAGATAGAGCCTCTGGGGTATGTTTCTGGGTAGGGGGGCTGCGGAGGGCCCCACCTGGAAAAGCAAGCTGAGAATAAATGGGAAGGACTGGCTGTCTTGCAGTAGGCATCTTTATCTGGTACCCTATCGACACATTTTACTGTTAAGTATTTGAATGCCTCCATAATACAACAGCAGGATTTTTCTTAAGATTTCATTTATTTATTTATTTATTTGACAGAGAGATAGAGACAGAAAGTATAAGCAGGGGGAGGGGCAGAGGGAGAAGGAGAAGCAGGCTCCCCACTGAGTAGGGAGCCTGATTCCCCGCTGGATCCCAGACCCACCCAGGCACCCCCGGTTATACAGATTTCTTAAAATTCTTTTTTCTTTTTTTTTCCTTTTTTTTTTCTTTTTTTTTTTAAAGATTTTATTTATTTATTTGACAGATAGAGATCACAGTAGGCGATCTGCTGAGCAGAGAGCCCGACCCCAGGCTCGATCCCAGGATCCTGAGACCATGACCTGAGCTGAAGGCAGAGGCTTTAACCCACTGAGCCACCCAGACGCCCCTTAAAATTCTTTTTCAATCCTTAAAAAAATCCTGCTCTTGGGGCGCCTGGGTGGCTCAGTCAGTTAAGCATCTACCTTCCGCTCAAATCATGATCCTGGGGTCTTGGGATCTCTTTGGAGCAGAGGGTCTGTGTGCTTGCTCTCTCTCTCTGTGTCACATGAATAAATAAATTCATTTTTTTAAAGAAATCTCTATGCCAAATGTGGCGCTTGAACCTACAACCCCGAGATCAAGAGTTGCATGCTTTACTGAACCAGCCACACACACCCTCATAGAGGATTGGCCAAAAAACCTTTAAATGTAACTTTCAAAGTTTTCATGCTTTTGACTTAAGTTTGTCATGGAGGAGGTCAGTTTGCTCCTGTCAGATTGAGAGGTGGTGCCTGCTTTATCTTAGTTCACAGAGAGACCCTCTATTATCTTTAACAACAATTTTGACCTGAAATCTAACTTCTGCCACTTCTAAGAATTCCTTCCTTTGTATATAGGAAAACTAACTTGACGGCTAGTGTGGGAAAACCTGCTTGCCTAGAATGGGGAGCAATCGAATCAGAAAATATTAAAACTATGGGGAATATCAGAGAACATTCAGTTTACTCCCCACCCTTTTACAGCAGAAGAAACTGAAAGATTGACTTAGGTGAGGACTCATGATAAATCAATGGCAGATTAGATAGATCTCCATCTTTCTGCTTGAAGTTCACCGGATCTCCTGTTAGACTCCTTGGTCTCTTGAAGTGATGACGAGGAAAGAATATTTTCATTACAGAGCTAGCTCTCAGTGCCACCATTAAGGCCCAGCCGTGGTTTTTGTTTTCTTTTTCCCCCCCCTCTGGGTCCATCACGCACAGAAGAGGGGGAGTTGGGAATGGAATTAGAGGGAATTATGACACATGGCTTGTGAATTTACTCCCCATCCTCTGAAGTTTCTTGCCCTTGATCGGCTTCTTCAAGCAAGCCAAGGAGTAGCAAAGTCCATTCCAATTAGCTCCCTGTGCATGATATTTTCTGAATTATCTCATTGGTAGCTTCTGATGGCCACAAAGAGAAAACAAACACAGTGACTGACAGAAGAAAAGGAATTCTGTTATTCAGATTATGACTGTGTACAGAGTGGTTTGGATGGGACCTTGGAAAATTCTGCTGACTCCTGTGGAAGTATTTATTTGTTTGATGGCATATCATTACGGATCATCTTACAAAATGTAAATTGAAAAAATACCAGTAGGTGGAAGTCATGGGTGTCATTAAGTGCCTGAGTTATTTCCCCCAAATGGCTTGTGTGTTCCTAACTATTGCTGAATGCAATCCCATATTTTTTGCTATCTCTATTTTTTATGACATAGTTTCAGTAATATAATGACATACCTTTAAATCTCCATGCATTTCCTTATCTAGGATGATACTCTGAAAAGCTTCAAGAGATAATGGACATGATCTGTTGGGTCTTAACAGCTCTTTCCAGGGGGTGTGGGACAGGCTGAGTTTAGAATATTCCATGACCACAAACCAATTCATGAGCAGCTGATACCACCAACAAGCAGAATTGAAACACAATGTCAGAGTTGAAAGGAGCGTAACCACAGGGCGATAGAGATTAGGACACCTGTGTGGGGTGGGGATGGAGTTGTGGGCAGTGTTTTGCTTCAGGGGAGCCTCTGCTTAATGCCTGTGGGACAGCCCCTGTGGTCTGTGTGCAGAGGGCAGGAGGGCTTTCTGGATTTTCAAGCCATAATGTGCTAATATCTGCACATGAAACCTTTCCAGATTCCTTTAGAGATAGGCTCACTCCTGTCTTTGAGCTACCAAAGCAATTGTATTTTTTTCTATAATACCTGATAGGTCTATACTATCTTGCAGCATAATCAGTTGTGTTGCAATCTTTATAGACTCCCAAATGCCTAGGACAGTGCTTTGCACATATCAAGTACTCAAGAAGCATTTATTGACTTGAATAGATAAGCCCTAATTCAGATAGAGCTTCGTGGAAGGCCTCATTTACTATTTACTATTTACTAAGACACTCATTTACTATGGATTATTATTTGTTATTATCATTATGAATATTTACTGAATTAAAACAATAAATGAGCATTTAAATACTTGTTTTGCCAATGGGTTTTTTGATTTGTAACAGTTCTAAGAATTAAGAATAAATTTTGATGATTAAAATGAAAGATACATATTTTTTAACCAACTGAGCCATCCAGGTGCCCCCAAAGATATATTTATTTATTTAAGAGGGAGAGAGCATGAGAATGGGAAGGGAGATGGAGAGGGACAAGCAGACTCCATACTGAGTGCAGAGCCTGATGGGGGGCTGCACGTTACAACCTCAAGATCATGACCTGAGCTGAAATCAAGAGTTGGACACTTGATTGACTGAGCCACCCAGGTGCCCCTAAAGTATAATATTTTTAATATCCAGAGAAAACTGTGTTTTAAAATATTTCTTGTTCCCTGATGACTGATATTGAGCTAAGGACCGAAGTTGGATTGATTTGAAACAAACGCCTTAGACTTTAAATATTTTGAGTACACAAAGGCCATATTTGGATCACAAAATGATTAGAATAAGAATAATTAAAACCAACTTGCATTTATCACTCGAGACTTATGTAGAAAGATCCTTAAAAAACTCAAGAATGTTTACAGAAATGATATAATAAGATTTTTTTAAAGGCTAAGTGCTGCCCAATATGCATGATATGTTTGAAACCATACATAACTGGCAGATGGTGAGACTCAGAGAAAGAGAACAGGGAATTATTGCAGCCTGAACATCCTCTTAAATACTGAGCCTATGACAATATTCCTATCCATGGACTAATTCCAATAACAAAAACCTGTTCTTTCATGGTTTGAACACTATAAACTGTGACTTTTCAAGGATTCCCATCAACAAGGGAGAAAATGAGTTTTCACCATTTTGTTATCTTTGTTGGTGTGCCTTATGAAATGAGTTTTCCAAGTATAGAAATGAATTATAGTGATATATACAGTGGTGTGTACTACCTGAAATTTATATTTACCTTATAATTAAATAATTTTTTTTTTTACTTTTTTGAAAAAGATTTAATTATTTATTTAATGGGGGTGAGCAGGGGGAGGGGCAGAGGGAGAGGGAGGGGATAGAATCTCAGGCAGACTCTTGGATGAGCAGGGAGACAAGCAGGACTCATCCCCTGCCCGTGAGATCATGACCTGAGCCAAAATCAGGAGCCCTACCTGCCTAACCAACTGAGCCACCCAGTCATCCCTTAAGTATTTTTTAATATGTTTACTCTTTCATCATAGCTAGATGTTAAACCTGATAAAAGCAGAAATTGTGCTTATTATTCTCTGTACCCCTGAGTATGTTATCATTGATGATTATCAATTATAAGTTTACTTTTTTTTAAAAAAAGATTTATTTATTTTAGAGAGAGAGAGAGAGCAAGGGTTGGGGCAGAGGGAGACAGAGAATCTCAAGCAGACTCTCTGGTGAGTGGGGTCCCAGGCAGAGCTCATCTCACCACGGTGAAATCATGACCTGAGCAGAAATCAAGAATGGGGGCGCCTGGGTAGCTCAGTGGGTTAAAGCCTCTGCCTTTGGCTCAGGTCATGATCCCAGCATCCTGGGATCGAGCCCCACATCGGGCTCTCTGCTCAGCGGGGAGCCTGCTTCCTCCTCTCTCTCTGACTGCCTCTCTGCTTACTTGTGATCTCTGTCTGTCTAATAAATTTAAAAAAAAAAAGAAAAAAAAGAAATCAAGAATGGAAACTTAATGGACGCTTAACCGACTGAGCCACTCAGGTGCCCCTGTATGCTTACTTTGATTTAAGAATTTGATGTAACATTTAGACCAGTCTGACTTAGCAAAAAGCAAGGGAAGGATTTGGCAATTATCTTATGAAGGTGTGCTGTCAGTCTATTTGGAATGCTTACTCCAATTATTAAGGCATTGACTTTCAAGTATTTGGGGGATCTATTTTGAAAATTCTTGTCTTCCTGAGATTAAAATCTATACTATACATATAATAAAGAGAGTGAACACCCCACCTAGAAGCAACTTCTTGGCTCCTTCACCAATCTCTGCTTCAGCCTACTTGCCTCCACACCAGCCTCCAACCACATCCATCAGGGTGGCCCAAAAGTCCTAGAGCACGGCCACCTCTAGCCCTTGGGCCTTCAGCAGCATCTTGTGCCTGAGCACACCCTTCTCCCAGGGTGGTCAGCCGCAACAGCTTCCCCAGCGGCCTGGGCACTGTGAATGTGGTCGGGGGCTGAGCGGGGGTAGGGGGTATAGAGGGCATGGCAGCCATCTCAGTGAACCAGAACCTGCTGAGCCCCCATAAGCTGGAGGTGGACTCCAACATCCAGGCTGTGCCCAGCCAGGAGAAGGGGCAGTTCAAGACCCTCAACAGCAAGTTTGCCTCCTTTATACCCAAGGTACAGACCCTGGAGCAGCAGAACGAGATTCTGGAGACTAAATGGAGCCTCCTGCAGTAGCAGAAACGGCTCGCAGTAACGTGGGCATGTTCAGGGGTACATCAAAAACTTTGGGTGGCAGCCGATAGCACTGGCCCAAGAGACACTAAAGCCGGAGGTAGAGCCTGTCCAGAGGCAGAGGCTATGCAGGACTTCAAGAAAAAGTAGGTGGAGGAGATCAGAGAGCATGCTGAGCTGGAGAATGCATCTGTCCTCATCAAGAAGGCTGTGCGTGAGGCTTACATCAGTGAGGCGGAGCTGGAGTCCGCCTGCAAGGACTGGCTGGTGAGATGGGCTTCCTCCAGCCGCCCCGGGAGAAGGGGAGCCGGAACCGCAGTCGCAGATCTAGGGCCTCCATGATCCCCTCGGTAGACAGCAGCTGTCCCCCCCTCCTTCCCCCAGGGGCCAGATGGCATCACTGCGGAGGTCAAGGCCCAGCACAAAGACATCACTAACCGCAGCCAGGCCGTGGCTGAGACCATGGACCAGATCAGGCATGAGAGCTGCTGACACTGGCTGGGGAGCACGGGAATGACCTCCAGGGCAGAAGATGAAGACCTGTAAGATGAACCGGAACACGGGTCGACTCCAGGCTGAACTTGATGGCCTCAATGGCCAGGGGACTTCTCTGGAGGCTGCCCTTGCTGGTACTGGGCAGCTTAGGCAGCTGGCCATTAAGGATGCTGACGCCAAGCTGACCGGGCTGGAGGTGCGCTGCGTGGAGCCGAGCGGGACTTGGCGCGACAGTGGTCTCAGGAGCTGATGAGCATGACGCTGGCTCTGGACATGGAGGATGTTACCTACTGGACACTGCTGGAGGGAGGGGAGAGCCGGCTGGAGTCCGCTACCCAAACCTGAGTCTCCACACCAGGACTGCCCGTGGCTACTCAGGTAAGCCAAGCTCCGCCCACCGGGGACGTGTGGCTCAGGAGCCCTGGCCTCAACTAGCCTGAGCTCCTCCCATCCAGCCTCGGGTGGCGGGCCATCAGTTCTTTTAGCTGAGTCAGCTCCTCCAAGGCTGGAGATGTGAAGAAGACAAGAGACCCGCGATGGGAAGCTGGTGTTGGAGTCATGTGTGGTTGCTCCCAGCCTCCTCACTCCTGTGGCTGCCATAGAGCCTTTGGGGGAAGGAGCTGTGCAGGGCAGCGTCAGAAACAGGAGACTCACCTGAGGCTCAGCTCCATTCCTCAGTCCACCCTTGGTGGGGATCCTACAGCCCTGGGTACCTGCTGCTCTTGCTCCCAACTAAAAGCCAATTCAAGTGTCTATTCCCCAATAAAGCCTCAGCTGGCTCTGCCAATCACTCCCCCACCCCCATGAAAAGAATAGCCATATTTGCAACAAATACAAATAGCACATGTTTAGCCCGGAATATATAGAGAATTTCAACAAATGAAAATAGAAAGATTAACAACCAGAGTAGAAAAATGGCAAAAGATGCGAGCAGTCATCTTGGGGAATGAAAACCGCAAGGAAGATACCGCTTTATTTTCACCAGACTAAATTTATAAAAATTTTCTAATCCTTGCATTGGAAGGCCTTGTTTTACATGCTTTATAAGCAGTAGCTTATTTCTTTCAACAGTCCTATAAAATATGTTTTATAATTATTTCTATTTAATAGATGAGGAAATGGAGGCGCAGAGTGGTTAAGTAATATTTGTAAGGTCACACAGCATTTAGAAGCATACAGTGTGGGAGCGGGGCCTGATGCAAGGTTGGAGATTTGCAGCATATCCGGATGGCCGGTTGGGGAAGGAAGCATTGAGGACTGAGTGTGGGGTTTTTTATGAACAGTCCTGGCAGTGCTGTTCATCACTTTAGCCCGTTCCAACGTGAGAGGTCTGCGACATGACCTTACCTAACATCTCAGCTTCATTGTCATGTTTTAGGGAAATTTTATGGGGGGACTTGGGCTTTTATGATAGCTGAAGGAAATGTGCCATCAGTGAAAAGGCTTGCTTTGGAGGTCAGAAGTAGCTGTTTGCTCTGCTTTTTTGTGCTTCCTCAAAAGAAATGCTCCCCCAAGACTATGCCAACAAGTACTTGCTCATCAGTTGTTTAAAATTGGCAGCTTGGCTTAAATCTAACTACAGTCTCCAGCCCGGATTTGGAGAAATGGGGACATGCTCTCTCTCTCTCTCCCCCATATTCAAACAGGAATATAAAATGCTGGGTCTTATTCCCATTGGGAAATACCAAAGTTATTGTGACAGTACTGTATTTTGAGCAACGTTGGCTATTTGTTTTTTGGAGCACAGAGCAAGCAATAAATCTGTCACCCTGAAAAATCAGGTTGTGACCTAGAGGAAAGAGCAAATTGTGACTTTAGGTAAAAAAGAGTGACCTACCAGGGAGGATAATTTATCATGATAACAAAATTGCTGGTGCTCTCCTGACCGACCAGGAAGAAGGGCTGCAGTAAGCAAATTCAGGAGATGCAAGCGTCCGAATATTTTGAACTGATCAATATTTCCAGAGTTCACAAGCAGCCAAAAAACTGTCATTGTTCAGAGTAAGTACATTGCTCACCTGATTTGTAAAAGGAAAAACTGAGAGATTTAATTACTCTCTTTAAAAACAGTCACCACTCAACAACTGCCATTCTTTGTAAAATGAAAATAAATATTCTCCTGGGGATTAAGGTGAGAATTCTTGATTTTTGTGGGGAGGCAGGAGATAATGTTACCTGGACATGCTTAAGGAAATTGACTCCTGGGGATTAATGTCCTTCGCCTGCTCTTATGTTACACCTGTTCATGCTGGAGAGGAAAGCAAGCAAATAATATCATCGAGGGAATTACCGGTAAAGACTTAGGCAAAACTAGAAGTTGTGTGTCAAGTCAATTACTTGACACAACAATGCTGTCTTTCCACTGACGTTGGGTGTCTTCCATTTGCCCCTTTACATCACTCTACCTGCTACTCCACCCTGCCCTGGGTCCTAGAGATAGTTTCTAAGAGTTCTCTTTGAAGAAACCTGGTTGTGGTTGGGTTCAGGCAATGAGCGGCACCTGCTGGAGAGTACGGGAAGAGGACGCTGGGGTATTTTTTCCTCCATTCCCCACTCCCTGCAGGATGCCTTCGGGCAGGCTGTGTCCCTCTTCTGAAAATCAGAGTTGCCGTAAGGTGACATTTTCTGCCCAGCCTTTTCTGTCTTTAGATTCCAGTAACACTTGACGCTTCTGTTCGAGGGTTGATAAGTGCACCCCCCCAATACTACGTTGGGGTATGCGCTGCACTATCTTTGTGGATTCCGTGGGCCTTGGTTGCACCTTCCTATAGTAAGCTTTCCTAAATTAGAGTGGGCTGTTTCCTGCTGGGTCTTTGTCTGATGACCACCTGAGTAGCCCTTCCCATAGACCTCAACATCATCATGGCTTTCCAGGAGCTCTGGATGACTAAGGCGCTTCCATAGGCCACAGGGATGGCAAATGATATGTCATTGGATGAAGAATGTTAAGTTTACATTATGTGGCTCAATATTGTTAGCAACGTGATATGCTCAAGCTTTGCATACTATAAAACTGTGATTTTTTCCCTCTAGATTTTGCTGACAAGTACAGATGTGATAAATCCAGCTTCGTGTCATCATCCCTCCTCAATGAAATTGAAGGCTAGACAAAGCATTCAGTTCCTGAGCATGAACGCCCATTATCTTCAGCGCCTGTTGCCACATGGCACAACTTATTTTCACTTCACCAGCTTACAAATTCAGCTGTCCTCCCAACAAACTTGGCAGGCTCATCCCATTTCTCAGAAGAGATTTAATAGCAGTGAGTTCATGTACTACAAAGACTTCATTACTTTTATTAGCTTCCCATGCTCTCTGCTTACTGGTGCACTGAGAGGTATTACTGAATAATCCATAGTTGTCAGAAATATAAATGTGCCCTAGAGTAGTGCAGCTTCAATTCTACTTATTTTATTTTCTTATTTAGGACGTTTTGGAAGAGATTAGACGGAGTTCCTTCTGTAGGCGAACTTGCGGCAGAGTGGTGTTGGTTTAGGTCCAACGTATGAGTAGAGCGGGAATATCCAATTTTTATGGGCCTGTGGCACATGATAAAAGGCATCCAGAGGGCCAACCGCTGATTCCTGGTGCTTTTCAGGCTCAGGCGAATTTTTTGGTAGAAAAGAATTTATTCACTACTTCATGTAATCAAATATTCTTGATCTTAAACGAGTTAAATAAGTGTGTGTACCCCTCTTTAATTATAACACATATATACTCACAAATTGGGTCCTAAATATCTATTTTTTTCAAGTTCTATTTTTTTTAAAAAGATTTTATTTATTTATTTATTTTAGAGAGAGGGACCTTGCATATGCATATGTGTCGGGGAGACTCAGAGGAGAAGAAGATAGACAAGCGGACTCCATGCTAAGCTCAAGCCCACCTTGGGGCTTGATCTCACAACCTTGAGATCATGATCTGCACCAAAACCAAGGGTTGGACACTCAAAACGAGGGAGCCACACTGGGACCCTTATATATCTTTTTATAAAAACACCACTACTACAACTATTGGAGAGTACTTTGTAAAATATTTGGTTGCTTATTAAATCTATTTTAATTTAATCATAATTAGTTACAGTACAAGCACATACCTACAAACAGAATAAGAAAGGGGAAAAGTAAGTAGAATTTGTCCAATGAAAATTAATATTGATAAAGCAGAATATCCAACATCAATGGCACAAAATCTTCCAATTGTCTTAGATTTTAGTATTATTTATATAAAAGAAAATGGGGGGGGGGGCGCCTGGGTGGCTCAGTTGATTAAGTGGTTGAGTCTTGATTCTGTCTCAGGTCATGATCTCAGGGTCATTAAATTGAGCCCCACACTGGGCTACATGCAGGGCATGGAGCTTGCTTAAGATTCTCTCTCTCTCTGGGGGCACCTGGGTGGCTCAGTGGGTTAAAGCCTCTGCCTTCAGCTCAGGTCATGTTCCCAGGGTCCTAGGATGGAGCCCTGCATCGCATGGGGCTCTCTTCTCAGCGGGGAGCCTGCTTCCTCCTCTCTGCCTGCCTCTCTGCCTGCTTGTGATCTCTGTCTGTCAAATAAATAAGTAAAATCTTAAAAAAAAAAAAAATTCTCTCTCTTCCTACCCTGAAATAAAGGCTAGAAATTGGACTGACTTCAGGACTAAGATAGCAAGTGTAAAGTATGTGATAATTTATGGAATATCTTTCTTATTTAATCTATATGTCTCTGGGATTTCTCTTATAAGATAAAGGAGGATTATGTGGAAACAGAAATTTTTTGACTGAAAAATAAACAGAGAACCTTTCTATAAAATTTTGTCGCATTACAGAAAGAATAAAATGTATATTTGTGTCAGACACTGAAGTAAGAACTTTGCACACATTATTTAATCTCATTTTGATATTTAAATTACATTTTCTGCTTGTTTTTATTTCTTGCAAACCATAATAGTATATGGACTATATTAGAGGACTAATATAAGCTGCTTGCTATATAAATCATTATATATTTTAAACTATTATGTATTTTATGCTTACTGACAAAGATTTTGGAGTATTGAATTTGATAATATTAATACTCTTTAAAATTTTTTTAAAAAGATTTTATTTATTTTTTTTGACAGACAGAGATCACAAGCAGGCAGAGAGGCAGGCAGAGAGAGAGGAGGGGGGAAGCAGGCTGCCCACTGAACAGAGAACCGGATGTAGGGCTTGATCCCAGGACCCTGGGATCATGACCTGAGCCAAAGGCAGAGGCTTTAACCCACTAAGCCACCCTGGCACTCCAACAACCTTTAAAATTTACTGAACCAAAAGGGAAGAAAGTAGGGAAAGACTGTCTACCTCCCTTGATAATCCTTCTGTTTTACAGCCTGATATCTTATAGGAATTGCCTATGTAGTAGCTGGCTCTTATCCACAGTTTCGCTATCTGTGGTGTTCTTTTCCCTGCTATGCACCATGGTCTGGAAGCAGATGACGCTCCTTCTGATGAGTCATCCGAAGGTCAGTCATAGCCTAGCTATGGCCAGGGGCCTGCCTCAATCACCTCACTCCATCCCATTTCACAGGCATCTCGTCATCTCCCATCACCACAAGAAGAGTGAGTGCAGTGTCATACTTTGAGAGAAAGGGAGAGGTCATATTCAAGTAACTTTTATTACAATATATTGGTATGATTGTTCTATTGTATTATTAGTTATTGTTGTTAATCTCTTACTCTGCCTACTTTATAAAGTAAGCCTTATTATAGGTACATATATATAGAAAAAGCATAGGATAGATAAGGTTCAGGACTCTCCTTGGTTTCAAGCATCCATGCGGCATTCTTGAAGGGGACCCCCATGGATGAGGGGAGAGGACGGTCCCCGATGTCTTCATTTCCTCATGTCTCAACACCTTGAGCAGCTCTTGCTCAGGATACCACCTGGTCAGGTCTTTCTTTTACTTGACTTCTCCACAGGGTTGGATGTGCTGACCACTGCTTCTTGACGTTCTCCGTTCTGCTGGCCTCGGCGACCTTCCTCCCTCCGTGCTTTTCTCCTTCCACAGTCCTCCTTCTTTCACACATCCTTGTTGTTCACCAGCTGGCCGTCAGTCTAGGGACTTGGGTTTTTTGTTTGTTTGTTTCTTTTCATTTTGAGAGAGAGAGCATAGGTGCCCGTGAGCAGGGGTGGAGGAGTTGGGGGTAGGTGGGAGGCAGGGTGTGGGGGAGTTTTGACTGCGGGGAGGGTTGGGAGGGAGAGAGAGAGAAACTTAGGCAGGCTCCTCCCCCCCCCCCTCTGCCCTGGGGCTTGATATCACGTTCCTGAGATCATGACCTGAGCGGAAAAAGAGTCGGGTGCTTAATGACTGAGCCACCCAGGCTCCCCAACCTTGGGAGCTTCTTCTTTTTTTTTTTTTTATTTTTTTAAAGATTTTATTTATTTATTTGACAGATAGAGATCACAAATAGGCAGAGAGACAGACAGAGAGAGAGAGAGAGATGAGGAGAAGCAGGCTCCCTGCTGAGCAGAGAGCCCTATGCGGGACTCGATCCCAGGCCCCTGGGATCATGACCCGAGCCGAAGGTAGAGGCTTAACCCACTGAGCCACCCAGGCGCCCCGGGAGCTTCTAAACGCTAAGTCTTAGGGGCACTTACCTTAACTTACTTCTCTGTTGTCATCTTACTTCTCTGTTCTGAGGGCCTTTCCCACAGCTTCAAATATCCACGTTCTGTTAAATGCTGATGAGAGCCAGGTCTCCTTCTCTAGCTCACACCTCTGCTTCATATTTAACCACTTACTTCACTTCTTTCTTTTCCCCCCCGAAGATTTTTGGTTTTTATTTATTTATCAGAATGAAAGAGAGAGAGAGAAAGCACAAGCAGAGAGGGAGCAACAAGCAGAGGGAGAAGCAGGCTCCCCCCCCATCCCAAGCAAGGAGCCTGATGTGGGACTTGATCCCAGGACACTGGGATCATGACTTGATCCAAAGGCACACAATTAATGGTCTGAACCACCCAGGCTTCCCTTGCTTACTTCACTTTTATATGAATGTTTCAAAGGCAGTTCAGCCTTAGTATGTTTAATGTTTAAGATAAAATTTATAATCCATGTCTTCCCGACCTGGTTCTCTAATTTTTCTTATTCTAGTGAATGCTATTACCACATTCTGATATAATAGATAATTATCTTTCCTCTACTTCTTTAATCCTACCCATCATCAAACTTCAGTGTGAATGTGTGTGTGTGTGTGTGTGTGTGTGTGTGTGTGTTTAAAGTATCTTTGAATCCATTTGCTTGGCAATATCCTCATTATCACTATTCTGGAACAAATTCCTAGTGCTTCTTGCCTGTGCCAATAGAGTAACTATCAAACGTTTGAATCATCTATATTCATCTATATCATCCATATCAACTATATCAACTCATCTATTCAAAAGGTTTTTACAAAACCCAATACGATCATGTCACCCACCAGATTAAAACCCTTCACTTCAAGTAACTTTCTTTATTCTTAAAATGAATATCAGATGTCTTCCTCAGGGTTTTAAGGCCTTGCAAATTCTGGTCCCTGTGTTCCTTTCAGTTCATTCTGAGCCAGTCTCTCATTTGTTGGTTGTGTTCTTGCTGCTTAGACCTTATTCCAGTCTCTCAAATCACCAAATTCCCTCCTACCACAGGATCCTTGCACCTGAAGTTTCCTTTTAGTGGAATGCTCTCTTGTACTTATTTACTTGCTTATATATTGACGCATTCACTAAACATTAAGTACCATGAGAATAGGGGTTGGGCTCATTTCTACTTTCTTTTTTTTGCTTTCTTTTTAATCTGCAGATGTGCAGTTCTGGCTTATAGAAGCAGCTCAATAAATATTTGCTATGAAAACATATATCTAGCTATTGCCAAATTTAATTTTTCATTTACCTTTTAACTGTATATCAAAATATAAAAATTTTGGGCCAAAATTAATGTTTTTGCTTTTTAAACATATACTGGTGTTTATAACTTTTACATAGATCTATCAATCATTCTGTTACAGCTTCTTTGATTGGTAATCATGCTTGAAAAGGCTTTTCTTAATAGAAGATGATATGAATTACTATCTATTTTTTAATAATATAGCTCTTTCTTTAAACAAAATGTTAACTTTTTAACCATATGGAGTGTATTCGAGGGCAAGATGTCAGGTACTGAGGTTTCTGTTTTCCATGCAGCAGCCACTTGTCCCAGCAGACTACAGTGAATGCTCCCTTACTTTCTTAAAATGCCCACTTTTATTTCATATCTTACATATTTTTCAGACTTTTTTAATATTTAATTTTGGTCCATTGATCTATCATTTTGGTGACACATTATTTTAAGAATGATGACTTTAGGGGCACCTGAGTGGTTCAGTCAGTTAAGCAACTGCCTTTGGCCAGGTCAGGATCCCAGGGTCCTGGGATTGAGCCCCACATTGGGCTCCTTGCTTGGCAGGGAGCCTGCTTCTCCCTCTCCCCCTGCTCATGCTCTCTCTCTCTCTCACTCACTCTCTCTCTTTCAAATAAAAAAGTAAATAAAATCTTAAAAAAAAAAAAAAAGAATTATGAGGGGCACCTGGGTGGCTCAGTGGGTTAAAGCCTCTGCCTTCGGCTCAGGTCGTGATCCCAGGGTCCTGGGATGGAGCCCCGCATCGGGCTCTCTGCTCCGCGGGGAGCCTGCTTCCTCCTCTCTCTCTGTCTGCCTCTCTGCCTACTTGTGATCTCTCTCTCTGTCAAATAAATAAAATCTTAAAAAAAAAGAAGAATGATGACTTTGTAATGCATTTTAATATATGGTTGCATTAATTATCTGTTGTTACAATTAGGGTGTCCAATGACCACCCAAAATGCAATGGCTTGAAACATCCCTTCTTAGTAGACTCCAGAAGATAGTTAAGCCTTAATGCCCTAAGGCATTTATTAACAAATTAACTACATACCATTTGGGAGAATTGAGAAAATAGTCAAATATTTTTTTGGGGGGGCTTAATTTTCTTATGGAAACCCCATCTAGAAAATACAGCTTAAAAACAATAAATGTTTATTTAGCTCTATATCTGCAGCTTGTAATTTACAGTGGGCTAAGCTGGGCAGTTTTTCTGGCTTTCGTTGGGCTCATTCTTAAGTCTGGTGGCCTGTTGGCTGTGGACTAAGGAGATGCATGCAATTGGTCCACATATCTTTTGACCACCAGAGGCTAGCCCAGACATGCTCCATGGTGAAGTGCAGAGGGCAGACAAGAAACAAATGCAAAAGCACTTTTTCAAATCTCTGCTTGAGGCAAGTTTGCTAACATGTCATTGGCCAAAACAAGTCACACACATGACCTCACACCTGAGGGGCAGGGAAAAACACTCCACTTTTCCTAGAAGGAACTGCAGAGTCACACTGCAAACAAGATTACGCAGAAGATAGAGAAATGGAATCCACTAATGTAGTTCACGTACCACCATGATAGTTTTCCATTATTCTTTTTTAATACCTCTGACTGGCTCTTCCTGCAGACTTGTGGCATTTTAGAACCATTTTGTGAAGATGAAAAATATCCTTTGGGATACGCATGGAGAGAAGGCATAAGTTGGAAACTGAGGTAGATATTTTTATGTGTTCGTGTAATTTAATATTTTCAGCAGATGAAAGTAGCTATCATCAGGCATATTTTGCAGGTAATGACACTGAGGTTCAGATAGCTTCCATAACTATCAGACAGCTAGTTAAGTCGAGAACCTGGACTCAGACTGCCTTGAGAAGAGGACGCATCTACTGATGCATGGCTGCTTCCTTCGGTAATTTCTGTGAGGGACATGCCTGAAAATGTCCATGAATGGATTTGGAAAACTGTAAAGTGAGCTAAGACCCAATGACTCTGACTCTGAAGTTCCCCAAATACCTGTATTTCTGTAAATGAAACTCTTCAAGTTCTTAATTTGTAGAAGAATCTCTTGTATCTTCTTCCTGTGTCATCTGTTAGTTTAGGTAACATCATTTACATGATTACTGAAGCAGATGAAATAATCATAAGTGTAACTGCCATTTATTATGGAGGCTCAATTGTGATATGACCCATTCAATTTTCTGGCAATTTAGAAAAATAACTATTTTCTTTTTAAGTATTTATTTTTTTTTTTACTTACATAATCGCCACACTCAATATGGGGCTCAAAATCATGACCCTGAGTTTAAGAGTCCCATACTCTTCTCACTGAGCTAACCAGGCACCCCCTGAAAAGAACTAATTTCAAGGGGATTAGCTATGTCTTCCAGAATCTTCCCTTGGGAGGCTTTGACTGGGGTTCAGAAATGATGGACAGCAGCTGAGGGCCAGTGGTACAAACCGGTGGCAGTGTTGCCAGAGATGCTGTCAGATGTTATCTTATTTCGTTTTATCCAAAACTGTTCTCAACAGGTAAATTCTCTATAGGATGCCAAACAGTTGTTTTAAAAGTGAAACATTTATGTGGATTTTGATTAAAGTCAAAATGTTTGTTGCTAGAAATCTTGGAAATAAGCAGCGGTAGAAACATCAGCAAAAGATTTCTTGGAGTTAAACTCGTTTTGTCGTGGATATTTTTAATAAAAGCCAAACCATTTTGTGTATGAAAACCTAATCATGTGGCCAAGAGTCTTAATGCTCTGGGTGGGCCCATCAGTCTAAGTCATATGTTGGTCCAACATGAAAATGGCTGGAGGTGGTAAGAAGAGGTTGAAATCCAGGAGCTCTGGTTCTGGAAATGCCCAGTGATCAAGCACCATGGGTTTGTGTTGAGTAATTTAAAACTTGCAAGTGAAAAATGAAGATATTAATTTCCTAAGAGTTTTTTAATCTCCCTCATCATTATGGGCTTTGACAGGCCACAACCCTGAGAAGAGTATAGTGTATACTTTAAAGTTTCTAGGAAACATCCCTGAGAACCTGCTGATGAAAAATGCCATTCAACCAATTTATCTTCTTTGTTCAAGATGGCAGGACTTTCTGAAGCACCCCACAGAAACCTAATAATGCCCATCAAAAGCATGTGAAAAGATAAACTGCATGAGAAGGGTGCAGAACATCTAGAGAGAAGGGATTGTAGAAAGATTGTTTACTCACAGCATGAATGTGAGAGTAGTTTCAAGGATTAGAGGGAAGGTGCGTTAAAGGGGTCCACAGCAGGCACTTTGCACATTAGCATGATTATTACAACTGAGGAGTTGTCTGCTGTTACATTATTCTAAATGGAAGAAGGGGGATGGACTAGATCTGTGGTGTCCAAAGCTGACTGGTCATCAGAATTTTCTGAAGTGCTTCCTAAGATCCAAGATTTCCAGTTTCCAGCCCTAGAAATTTTTATTCAACAGATCTTTTCTCTAAAGCTCTGCAACTGATTCTGATGGCCAGCTAAATTTAGGGACCACTAGATTAGGAGATTTCTAAATTCCCTCTCTGCTGCACATTCCAGAATTTAAATTTGGAATATTGAGAAGGTTCTGGTTTTGATACTTATTGCTCAAGTTCATGCAAATTTGCACTAACCAAGGTCAACTGATGTCATCAAGGTGCCTGTCATATTGCTAGAGCTGGTTATTCTCAGTGCAGATTGGCTTTAATGGG
Source organism: Mustela nigripes (assembly GCF_022355385.1). Classification (NCBI taxonomy): domain Eukaryota; kingdom Metazoa; phylum Chordata; class Mammalia; order Carnivora; family Mustelidae; genus Mustela; species Mustela nigripes. The sequence continues at coordinate 37,956,364 of NC_081566.1, read as the reverse complement.
CCTCACTTACTCTCTCAAAGCCATTCCAAATGCTCCAGGGAATCCAGGACCTGTGATGCCTGTGGATAGGCCTCAACCCTTAGCCCATTGTCCAAATTTTCATGTCTTCATTACCAAGTTTATCTTATGGGGTGAACAGAAATAAAGGAATGACTAAAGTACCTGCTGTCACATTTTTCTGCTGCGACATACAATTTATGCCCAAATGTGAAGACATTCCCAGATGTGTACCCCCTGTAGCCCCATGCCTTTTTCTGAGAATAATTCATTAATGCATACATATATACTTATAATCATTATATATATGAATGTACATGTCTGCATATTAATATATCCATTTGAAAAATATTAAACAATCATTTGTAAATGAAGACTCGACACGTCTTCTAACTGAAAGAGCTACACTTTTATGCCCACATATCATGTCGAGAGTTGCCAACATAAAGGTTTCTAATAGCCAAGAAAGGCACTCATTTTTGTTCAGTTACCATCCTAAGTAGCATCGTAGGGATCCTCTCTGTTCTCAGACGAAGTGTTGCCTGCCTTCTGCTCTACTTTGGGTTGGTACTCTGGGCAGCGTTTTGCTAGGACATTTGTTATCTTACCAGAGAGTAAGAGAGTTTGTGGTTTGTGGGGGACTTGTGGTTTTTGAGGAAGTTGGCATACTTAGCACATGGTAGCTCAGGAATCGTGCCGTTTTCAGAGTATACATTTGCTGGGAACTTGAACTGAATTGAACCAGGAACCCAAACCTGGGGCTGGCTAACCAACTTCAGTTTCTGAAGCAATAAATTAATCGGTTAACCACAAACCAATGGAGAAATGTTTTAGTTTTAACCTAGTCAACCTATTCAAACCAGAACCGGCCATGAGTATTTTTTCTAAAACCACAGAACCATAACACTAGAATGTTTTCAAATCAAACTTAAATTAAATTTGGTTCGAGCTCCTGACTTTGACGTTTATAGCTGTAATGCTTTCTGTAACATTCTACATGCTTAGCAGTGATGGTAATTTGATACATGATGGTATCTTGTATTTGAAGATCGTAGAAATGTTGCCAGTTTAGAAATGTCACTTTAAGTATGTTATCATTACAATATAAGGTGGAAAATCCTGTCATAGACTACATTCACTGAGGGTCTGGAGGGTGAAGTGATGAGTCAGAGGAAGAGGTGGACAGTGCCTAGGGAACCTACTTAGATGTTTGTTGCATTGGTTATTGAACAAGTTGCCAACATCTAAAGTTTCTTCTGTAGTATCCATTAAAGAAGGAAATAATAGATCCAACTTCTTCATATACCACTTGCTATCTTGTACTACTGAGGAGTAAGTGTTAAGATAATTTAAATTTATAATGGTGAATACCATTTTTTGGAGCTTAGTTAAGAGCTTCATTATTTTCTTACAGGAAGGAACCTTAAGACTCTGAGAGGCTATAAAAGGAAGAGCTAAGTTTTTGTTTTTTATAAGATTTTATTTGTTTAATAAATAAAGAGATCACAAGTAGGCAGAGAGGCAGGCAGAGAGAGAAGGGGAAGCAGGCTCCCTGCTGAGCAGAGAGCCCAATGCAGGGCTCGATCCCAGGACCCTGAGACAATGACCCAAGCTGAAGGCAGAGGCTTAACCCACTGAGCCACCCAGGTGCCCCAGAAGAGCTAAGTTTTAAGCCCAGCTCCCTTTGATTCCAAAGTACTAGCTGCCAAGCTGTATGCCCTCTTTCTTGAGACTTTGTCCAGTTGTTTCCTGTTTATTCCAGTTCCTTCCATTTTGATGGAATTAGCAGAAGACCAAGCTGATTGCTTTTATGCTTTGGCAGTACCATACTGAATTAAGTTTCCACTTGCTCTTCAGGGAGCAAGAGCCTTTAGTTTAGCACTGAGAGAGAGAGAGAACCAGGGAATGGCCTGGTCCATGCCTTCCTACTCAGGGCGCTCGAAGGAAGATTGAACATCACAAAGCCCCGCACAGCTTCATGCTCTGAGCGCAGTCTCAGGCGCCTCTTCCAAACTCAAGCAAGACGGATGCAGCAGAAAGCAACTAGTGAACAAAAAACTCCAAAACTGACCCAGCTCCATTTTGGCATCTGCTCTGAAACGAATCTCTCAAGTCCCTTATTCTTATTAGGAGATTGTTTTAAAACATATTCCCAAGGAGATGAATTTGATCCTTTATTTCTTCAGGTTTCTTTGGCCTTCGATTACTTTAACTGCAGCCTTATATTTTGTGAAGTGTGTCTGTAGTGAAGCCAGGCAGAGCCCATTAGCAGACCTAGCATGCCACGGCTAAGTAACCCAGTCAAAGTCTTCTTGTTGTGCAGTGCATGCGTTCATAGGACCATTTTAGTTATTGCTATAATTAGTTCTGATTCAAGTATTCCACAGAGAATGAGGTTTCTAGATTGAAAGTGGTCAGATGCAGGTTAGCGGTGGGGAAGTAGGATGCAGATGGCAGACAGAGCCTGAAGGAGAGATGAAAAATGTTTCTATATGCCTCCATTTGTAGCATTTCTGATTTTTATATGGACATTAAACTTGGTCAAGCTGAAGTGCCATTTGCTTTAAGAGAGGATAATGTACACGTATCCCGGTGAATTCTAAAAAAAATAGACTGAAGCTGGAAGTGGCAGCCTCTAGGACAGCTTACAGTGACATGTACGTTACAAAATGCCTATAATATAAGGCTTAAAAATAGAAGGAGAATAAGCATATATTGCTTATTCTAAACTATTGTATAGTTTAGGCAAAATTACTTTCACCCTTGACTGATGATAGGAGATCATAGATCTTACATCTGGAAAAGACCCAAGAGATCATGTAGTCTCTCCTAAATTGCAAGTATGACAATTTTTATTGATGAGTCAGCAGAATATTTCCTATGGGCCAGGGACTGCTAGGAATTAGGAGTGGTAATATAAATAATACACAGGGCCCCCTTCCCTCAAGGAACTGATGGTCTAGTGGAGGAGACAGAAGTCTAAATCGTTTTTCAAAACAATGTGATAAGTAGCATTTGGCATCTCGTGCCCTGGGAGCTTGGAGGGGTACTCGTGATGGCTGGGGCAGGGTTCTGAAAGCTTAGGGAAGGTGTCACAGAGAACTTGCTTCTTGAACTGACATGGATGACAAAGATGCCAGGAAAATTCCTAGGCCCAGGCAGCTTGATCCTTATGTGCAAAGTTTTGGTAGTGTCAAAGAGCCCATTGCATTTGGGGAAGTAAAACATATAATAAGGCTAGAGCTTTTGAGGGTGCTAACAGGAGTTGACACTGGAAGAAGTAACAAGCTAGGTCATGAGAGGATGTAACATTAAATTAGGGAGTATGGGCTTCCCTATATATGCAGTGGGAGAATGGTTTTGGAGTTTATTTTGTTTATTTTTTTGTTTGCTCAGTTTTGGATTTTATTTTATTTAATTAATTAATTTATTTATTTATTTTTAGTTCTGGATTTTATTTATTTATTTATTTTTGTATACTTTTTTTCCCCAGCATAACAGTATTCATTGCTTTTGCACCACACCCAGTGCTCCATGCAATCCGTGCCCTCTCTAATACCCCCCACCTGGTTCCCCCACCCCCCCCCCCCCCCCCCCGCTTCAAACCCCTCAGATTGTTTTTATCATATCAAAAAATGGGCAGAAGATATGAACAGACACTTCTCCAATGTAGACATACAAATGGCTATCAGACACATGAAAAAATGTTCATCATCACTAGCCATCAGGGAGATTCAAATTAAAACCACATTGAGATATCACCTTACACCAGTTAGAATAGCCAAAATTAGCAAGACAGGAAACAACATGTGTTGGAGGGGATGTGGAGAAAGGGGAACCTTCTTACACTGTTGGTGGGAATGCAAGTTGGTGCAGCCACTTTGGAGAACAGTGTGGAGATTCCTCAAGAAATTAAAAATAGAGCTTCCCTTTGACCCTGCAATTGCTCTACTGGGTATTTACCCCAAAGATACAGATGTAGTGAAAAGAAGGGCCATCTGTACCCCAATGTTTATAGCAGCAATGGCCACGGTCGCCAAACTGTGGAAAGAACCAAGATGCCCTTCAACGGACAAACGGATAAGGAAGATGTGGTCCAAATACCCTATGGAGTATTATGCCTCCATCAGAAAGGATGAATACCCAACTTTTGTAGCAACATGGACGGGACTGGAAGAGATTATGCTGAGTGAAATAAGTCAAGCAGAGAGAGTCAATTATCATATGGTTTCACTTATTTGTGGAGCATAACAAATAGCATGGAGGACAAGGAGAGTTAGAGAGGAGAAGGGATTTGGGGGAAATTGGAAGGGGAGGTGAACCATGAGAGACTATTTATTTATTTTTTAAAGATTTTATTTATTTATTTGACAGACAGAGATCACAAGTAGGCAGAGAGGCAGGTGGGTGGGGGGGGCAGGCTCCGCACTGAGCAGAGAGCCTGATGCTGGGCTGGATCCCAGGACTCTGGGATCATGGCCTGAGTTGAAGGTAGAGGCTTAACCCACTGAGCCACTCAGGTGCCCCTAGTTTTGGATTTTAAAGAGAAGAGTGACATTTGGGTTTGTCATTTTCTGGTATAAGTGCAAAAGATGGATGATTAACTGTAGACAATAGTTTTGGGGAGACTAAAAAGAGAGGTATGAATGAAGGCATTGAGAACAGGGAGGAGGGAATTTGTCTGGGGGACATTAAGGAATCGAATTGTAGTATTGACAGGAAATAAGGGAGCGGAAAAATGTCAGATGTATGGTAGGGAAAACTGATGGGATGGTGATCCATTAGTTGGGGGGGGAGATACAGTTTTGAGGGAATTGAAATATGAACATATTATAGAGTTCAAGATTTTTATGGGATATTCACATGGGAATATCTACTTGTGAATTAGAAGTATATTTCTGGAATTGACACGAGATGTCCATGCTAGAGGTATGGATTTGGTAGTTAATCAGCCTTTAGAAATAACAGTTGAAGTCATGGGAATACATGCTACTACTCACTGACTTCTATTTTTTTATTTTTTATTTTTTTAAAGATTTTATTTATTTATTTGACAGAGACAGACACAGTGAGAGAAAGAATACAAGCAGGGGGAATGGAAAGGGGAGAAACAGGCTTCTTGACAAGCAGGGAGCCCAATGAAAGGCTGGATCCCAGGACCCTAGGATCATGACCTGAGCCAAAGGCAGACTCTTAATGACTGAACCACCCAGGTGCCCCTTACTGACCTTTATAGCATAAGAGAAAAGGAGGGCACCTCTGGTTCTGAAAATACAACAGACCAGAAAAGTTGAGGATCCACCCCTGCAAACACATAAAATTTAAGATACAAAGTAGCAACTCTTAATGCTCAGAAAGTAATGGGTACTTTCAGGGGTCAGAAATTAAGAAGGAGCAGAAACCTTCCTTCCCTTCCTCTAAATTATGACTCTCTCAGAATTATCATAATGGTTAATGAATAAGCTGAGATGGTGTCTGCCTGCTTGAATAAAGTGGAGGTGTTGTTACTGTCAATAGCCTAGAAGGTTGGGTTGTAACACACATGTGGTCAAGAGATGAAGCTTTTGTCCCCAGGGAGGTAGAGCACTAAAATTCAAATCCATTTGGGATCCCTGAATGGATATATGCAGTTCAAATGGGGGCTAGAGAACAAAATGCCCACTGGCACAGAAAGAAAACAGGTAAACTCTTCCACTCTGGCTTTGAGACTTTTTTAAAAAGGTCCCATGTGGGAATTTTTAAATAAAAATTTGTATCATTGTGGTTTGGGGTTCAAAAAAATTTCAATCACGTGGAGTTATAATTCACTGACTGTAAATTTCAGTCTTTTAAAGTGAAAAGTTTGATGAGTTCTGACAAATGTATGTAATTATATACTTGCCAAAATAATCAAGATATAGAACATTTAATGCACCTCAAAACTTCAAAGGAATTCCAAAAAAAGAACCATCAAAAGGAAAAGTCCTTGGACACAAAAAACTCAGGATTATACTCCACAGAACTTTGAATAAAGAAATAATCTGATAGAAACCATAAATAAGAATGTTTGGAAAGACTAAATTCGTAAAACCAATTATTGAAAATGTAAAGGAGGATAAGACACTCTAAGAAAAGACCAGATAGATTAAAAAGAAAAAAGTAATTTCTAGGAATAAAAGATATAGTCAATGGAATAGAAAATTCAGTAGCTGGGTTAAATAACAGATTAGCTACAGCTGAAGAGAAAATTAGTGTAGTGGAAGATACTTTTTGAGAAAATAACTCAGAAAACAGTTTAGAGAAATTATATACATTATATATGTAATGTATATGTAATAATTAAAATACATGTATGTATAAAATAAATAATAGAATATAATTATATAATATAAATATATAATTATAAAAATATAATGTATACTTATTATAGATATGATTTCCCTAACTAGAGAAATTATATATAATTTATGTATGTATATGTATATATGTATATATGTATATGTATATATACACATGCAACTATGACTGATAATAGAAAACATAAAAATAAGTTAATACTAAAATTCAGAATAAACACAGCTGCCACAATAGGAAGAATATTAAAGTGTTTTTAGGTTCTTCTATTTTTCAGAAGGAGAACAGAATGGTTGATTAAGTTTATATTGTGTTAAGCCACATATGAATATTAAATAATATCAAGAATATTAAAGAGTAAATTTAGCCTAATTTCTACTTGTGGTAATTATAGCATTCTTTTTTTTTTAATTTAAATTTTATTTTTTATTTTTTTATAAACATATAATGTATTTTTATCCCCAGGGGTACAGGTCTGTGAATCACCAGGTTTACACACTTCACAGCACTCACCATAGCACATACCCTCTCCAATGTCCATAACTCCACCACCCTCTCCCGATCCCCCTCCCCAGCCCCAGCAACCCTCAGTTTGTTTTATGAGACTAAGAGTCACTTATGGTTTGTCTCCCTCCCGATCTCATCTTGTTTCATTTATTCTTTTCCTATCCCCCAAACTCCCCATGTTGCATCTCCACTTCCTCATAATGATAGGCATTCTTGTAGAAAAAAATCTTCTGCAGAGCTCACTAGAAAAACCTGACTAAATATTTAAAGAGCCATTTGAAGGCCTTTGAGATCTATCAAGACAGCAAGGAAATATATATATCTATTGCACATACACATATATAAACAACCTCCTTGAAAATCATACCCACCAGTTAGGCAAAAATATGCTGTGAGTATATTTGGTATTCTTATACCAAATACAGTCGCAATTTGGCAATGTTACGTTAATGCTGACATGTTATATATACCTAAGAGCAGTGGCTCTCGAAATGTGATCTGGGACCCCTGGTGGCCCCTGAAACACTTTGGGATTTTGGAAGGTCAAAATGTCTTATCATAATGCTATGAAATTATTCAATTTTTCCTCTTATCTCCTCAAGTATGGTGGCATTTCCCAGAGACTAAGGTATGCATGATAACATCAGTTGCTGTGATGGCTAATGTGTTGTGTGCTTGTGAAGTCTTGTGTTGTTAATATTTCAGTGTGAAATTCCAATATGACAAATAGTGATAGAAATAGGCCACAGAAACAAAAGTTCCTTGGGTCCTCAGTGATTTTTAGGAGTGTCAAAGTGTTGGGGTACCTGGATGGCTCAGTGGGTTGAGCCTCTGCCTTCGCTCAAGTCATGATCCTGGGATCCTGGGATCGAGCTCCGCATTGGAATCTCTGCTCAGTGAGGAGCCTGCTTCCTCCCCTCTCTCTGCCTGCTGCTCTGCCTACTTGTGATCTCTCTCTGTCAAATAAATAAATAAAAAATCTTAAAAAACAAACAAAAAAAGGTGTCAAAGTGTCCTGATTATAAACACTTTGAAAATCTTAGGGAAATTCTCATGTGCACCACGAAAACGGAACCCTTACTCCAGTATTATTTGTAGTTGTAAAAAGTGGGGAACAGCTTAAGTGTCCACTAGTAGGAGAAAAGACGAATTGTTTTAGATCTCTAAAAATAATGTTGAAAATTTGAATTAAAAGAACAAGTTTTAGAAAGATAAAATTATAGAAAGATGTACAGCTTATACCGTGAAGCTTTTTTTAGACTTTAATACCTGTTGTCTCCACACATATACAGTTTCCCCACCGTACTGACATTCCTCACAGAATGGTACATTTGTTACAACTGAACTTATACGGATGCATCATAACCACTCAAAGTCCATTGTTGACATTAGGGCTCACCCTTGGTGTTGTATATTTTATGGATTTGGACAAATGTATAATGACATGTATCCACCATTATAGTATCATATGGAATATTTTTATTGTCCTAAAAATCCTCTGTGCTCCACCTTTCCTCTCTCTCCACCCCCAACCTTGATAACCACTAATATTTTTACTGTCTCCACAGTTTTACCTTCCCAGAATGTCATATAGTTAGAATCAAACAGTATGTAGTCTCTTCAGATTGGTTTCTTTTACTTAGTAATATTTATTTAAAGTTCCTCCATGTCTTTTCAGGACTTTTTTGCTCATTTTTTTTTTTTTAGCACCAATACCATAAAATTTTGGAAACTGCAAAATTATTATATGTGTATATAAATAATTAAAAATTGGCATATATTAAAGAAATAAGCATGAGTATGATGAATACCCAAATCAGGATGATGTTTACCTCTGGAAGTGAGGTGTGAGAATGGGATTCTGTTGCGTATGTAATTTCTTTCTTTAAAAAACATCTGATAAAACTTTTTTTATTGTTTGTCATATTATACTTTTTACTTTTCTGTGCTCTTAAAATATGTTCATAAAAGTTATTTAAAATTATAAAGTTATAAAAGAGCCATTGAGAAAACCCTTGGAAATCAACATCAAAAGGTTGAGCAGAAAAGCCAATAGAGATTCTTAGAAAGAGGTCAGGATGTAGAGAAACAAGGAAATTCCAACCCCAAGCACTATAAGGTGAGGAGACAACAACCCAGTTCAGTGCTGCTGAATGTCTAAGTAATGCGAGGGCTAGATACAGGACAGGAAAGACATGTGATTAAAGTGGATCATGATGAGAAATTTGGGGACCAGGAAGACTGGCGAGCAGGGAGTTAGCTTGTTGGAAGTGCAGTTTAAATGTTTATTAAAGGTCTAGAAGGTGAATAACAGTCTAGAAAGCGTGAGTAAGGGAGATTACTAGGGGGCAAATAGGAGGACTGAAATCTCCACGAGGTAGAGGAACATTTGGGAGAAGAGTAAGCAGTCAGGTGAGGTAAAGGGAGATGTAATGCAATTTGGAAGATTTCATATGGGAGCAGTTTCCAGTGTCCACAACTCCTGGTTTGGCACTGAGGTTTGTGGTTATGAAGGGAGAAGCCATCATATTTGGGAAATCAAGGAACTACGGTTTTCCCATTCATCTAGAAACAGTCGAGGCTAGTGGTTTAAAGTGCAGCTCAGGGGTCAGACTGCCTGAGTTTTTGTCTCAACTCTGCTACTTACTACCTGTGTGATCTTGGCCAAGAGTCAGTAAGCGTGTCTAAGCTTCCCTTTTCTCATCTATAAAACTTTGGGCTTAATTGTAGCACATGCCTCATGGGATCAGTGGGAGGATTAAACAAGGTAATTCTCGAAAGCACTTACGAGGTGCTTAAAAATATAGGTAGTATTTTTACTGTTTTAAAACAGTTCCATGTAATTGCTGAAGTTGCCTGTAATAGTGTAAGACATGAAAGGAAACATGTGAATTGGGTGCCAGAGTCATCAATGGCTTTTAGGTAATGGTCTTGAAACAGGTAATTGAAATGGACAAGGAGATGGAGAAGCTGGTAGTAAATAAGGTAGCGTGAACTTCCAGGGAAGAGAGTTTTGCAAGTAGAAATGCTAGAAGAACAGTCTGAAAATAGCAAAAAGCACCAGAGAGACTACGCATTTCTCATTGTCTCCTACTGCAGAGATAAAAATTCTGAGAGAAAAAGAGAGTGAGAGAGTGGGGTGAGAGGGAGAGAGATTGGGACACGCATGCAAATATGAGAGTACAAGTAGATACCGAATTGTTTGAGGAGGAGTCCGAGACAGGATGGGTGAGTGCAAGGGCTTGCATTTGGAGTGTCGTCTGCAGAGAACACGTCTGCAGAGAACAACCTGAATGGTGTTAAGGAATGTCGTCTGCAGAGAACACGTCTGCAGAGAACAACCTGAATGGTGTTAAGGAACTGCTTGAGATGTTGTTATAGTTATTTTATTTTTTTGAATTTATTTTTTCAAAAGATTTAATTTATTTATTTGAGAGAGAGAGAGAGAGAGCGAGCACAAGCAGATGGAGGGACCGACAGAGGGAGACGGAGAAGCAGGCTCCTCACTGAGCAGGGAGCCCGACATGGGACTTGCATCCCAGGCCCCTGGGATCATGATCTGAGCCGAAGGCAGACCCTTAACCGACTGAGCCACCCAGGCGCCCCTCGTTGCTGTTATTTTAGTGCCTACCAATATTCTAGTGACTTTTGAAATCAAATGCTTACAGTTTTAGGAACGGTGCTCAGTGCTAGGGATACAAAAAGGTCTAGAGACAGAGACAGGTAGGTGTATAGCTATCTAATGGCATGTGAGGAGGTGGAGGGATTAATTTATTAACTGCAGTTTGGGAGGGCTTCACTGAGGAGGTGGCATTTTAAACCAGATTTTGACAGATGATGAGAAGATATGCACAAGAAATTACATCATGAATGAGAAGGGAGACTAAAGAATCTGAACAAGAGGATAACAAAGGTCAGAACATGTAAACATAGCACATAATCATTGACACATTTTTTAAAACTAGGGATAGAATGATTGCTTTGATAAAAATGGGTATACAGCAAGACAAATATGAGCTTGGAATTCTCAATAGATCCTTTTTGGCCTTTACTGAATGCCAGCTTAACAAAGCTGCCTTTAAAATTGTACACCAGGAACTTGCTTCTCAGGACTCATACTCAAACATCTTGCCCATCTCCCATGTTATTCTGGCTACTTCAATTCTACTACTTAGCAATGACTTTTATTCCAGATTGTGAATATGTTTAAGATGAGTAATTAAAAATTCTAGACCACTAATGCATTGGCTTTGAAAAAAAAATTTTCCTCTATTTTTAGAACCAAACCTGCTTTCCATGTACAATCTGGATTGGCACTTAGATGAGTTTGGGATAAGCAGATAATCAATCACAGCCAGATAATAGACATCAGTGATATTGCTTTGCAAGGTATATGCTCTGATTTATGTTAGTGGATTGTTGTTTATGATACCTTTAAAATATTTGTGATGGAATAAGGCTTTTATAACCAAGCAGCAAAGACAAAGCCATTATTTTATTTATTTATTTATTTATTTAAACAATCCATTTATCCATAGACTGATTAAATTTGAATGTTTGGTGTGGTCATCAGTAACTGTAGTTTGCATAATTTATATAAATGAGTGGGTCTCACGATGAGCATATTAACCAATTGGCAGTACAGACTTCAGTTGTTGGTTTCAAAACTCATTTTTAGTTTGACATTTAAAACTTGCATTTATCCAGTCGAAAGCTGGAGGGTTAAGAGCCTTATTTTACTTGTAATTCCCTTAACCTATTTTCAAGAGTGAGAGAGACATTTTTAAGTAGCTGCAGATCTATTTCTTCCATTTCGCAGCTTTCGTGGGTGTGCCAAGTGAATGTGCAAGTAAATACTTGTATTTAAAAAATTAACCTATAGTCGTACTTGCTGTACCTTATTCCTGTCCTTCAACTTTGTTTCCCCCTTTTATCTGTTGTCCACCTTGGTCCCTGGCTTCACATCAAGCGTGTGCCTCTTACTATAGACAGCAAATCTCCATTGTCTGAGAAGGCCTTCTTTTCTTGATACCCAAAGAGTTGTTGAGGGTTTCTTCCTCTGCACCACGTTGTTATCCCCATCCTAAGCCAGGGCTTGCCAGTCTGTACTCTGCAGCACATCATATCACCTCCTACCTTCCAGGAACTTCACACTGTTTATTATTTCCTTCTTTCTTTTTTTTTTTTTTTAAGATTTTTTATTTATGTATTTGACAGAGAGAGAGATCACAAGTAGGCAGAGAGGCAGGCAGAGAGAGAGGAGGAAGCAGGCTCCCTGCTGAGCAGAGAGCCCAATGCAGAGTTCGATTCTAGGACCCTGAGATCATGACCCGAGCCGAAGGCAGTGGCTTAACCCACTGAGGCACCGAGGCACCCTTGTTTATTATTTCTATTCTCTTTTAATTTATGTACTTATTTTTACACCAAAGAGCCAATTAAAATGGAATAAAACACCACTATGTACTTATTTTTAAAGTGTTCTGCTGTTTGATTTCATTGATTGGATTTGAGAAAATTTGAGAACCTACTAGATCGTCAGTGATACTTCTGCAATTTACAGTGGATCACATATAGGATCTAAAGTATTATTTATTTTTTTCTCAAGCATCTTCACCCTTCTATCAGACTCTTCCCATCAATTTTTAATCATGCTTAAGTACATCCAATTAAAAACAAACAAACCCTCACCTGATCCCTCATTTCCCTCTGTGTCCTTATCAGTCATCTTTCTTTTACAGCCAAATTCCCTGAAAGACTTGAAAAAATGGACTTTTCTGGCAGTCTCAATTTCCTCACTTTCTTCTTGCCAGCCTACTCCAACTTTTTGCCGTCTTTTCTTTGCCTCCCATATGGGTTTTCCTCTCCCATGCAATTATTAAATACCGGGATATACTGAGGCTCCGTCCTAGACCTCTTTTCTTCCTACGCTGCACTGCCTTTAGCCCGACTGGAACCACAACAGACTGTTTTCTAGAGGAAAAAAAACAAACAAAAAAAACTCAGTACTGTTGCCAGAATAAGCAGATCTTGGGTGAACAAAAACTAAACAACAAAAAAAATCCAAAAAACCAGACTAGAAGTCTATCACAATGGACGCTCTGTTGTTTATAATCTATACTCATACTTATTGTTACTATTCTTTCTGAGCCATTCTATCCCCAACCATTTTGTGACCCTGTCCCACCATGTATTACTTCTGTGCTTTTGGACTGATGCACATTTGGAATTTTAATTTCCCCCCCAAACCTGCTAAATGAAATCCTACTGACTACTAAGACTCAGAAGCTATCTTTCTGGAAACCCTAAATTAAACTTTTCCTTTTGTATATTCTCATAGCTATTTACTTCTCTCCGTGGGCACTTATCACATTCTAATTTGTAGTATAGTTATTTCTGTTTTGTAGTCCAGTTCTCTGCTAGAGTGTAAGGGTAAACTCTGCCTGGACAAGGATTATATTTTGTTTATCTTTTTATACCTCATAGGATCTAATTTGTTGCCAAGTTCATGGTAAGATGGTCATTGTCTTTCCTAGAGAGTCATAAGCAAGCATACTGGAACTTTGAAGAATTAAAAAGAGACAGTTAAAGAAAAAAAAGGAAGTTTTATTTTTTATACTCAGTTATTTAAATAACTAAGTCAATCAGAAAGAGCCACAGATTTTAGATTCCCTAGAGCCACTATGTTATAACAAGAGTGCCTTCTGTTTCATATTGTTACATAGAGAAGATATCCTATATTAAATATTGTGAGTTTTTCCCCTCGCCTGGTTTTATCTCTAATAAATGACCTGCCCTTTGGTTGTTTGTGTTGGTCAGACATGATCCCCGTGTCCTAAACAGATGCAAACAATTTTGGAATAGCCTCTTTAAACAGCCAAGTTCTAGGAAAACAGAGTGGCTGCTGTGATAATTTGGAAAGAATACTGATGACCTTCAGCTTCAAAACAATGCAGTTGCAGCATCTTTCATGTATTATTTACGAGAACACTCATTCTATAAGTCACATGGGGAGGGGAATGGCCCATGTTTATACACCAGAGGATGTTGTACTTTCCCAAGGATGGGTTGGGAGAGCATCATGGCTCATATCTTTTTCCAAACATTGTGTAGGTCTGAGGTGAATGTGACCTCAGTTTTTCCTTCTCAAGATAGTTCTGCTTATAGGATTCTAGAATAATAATTTCAGCAGAAGAAACTTTTAATCTGAATATAAGATCCTGACAAATCCTAGTGCTTCAACGTGGGCTTACTCAGCATTACATCACCCAGAAAACTGTTTCTCTAACAATAGCAATGGGGAAGGAATTGATAGAGATAGACGTCAGGGATACTTTGAAGGGTAAATAAAATGGTCTCTGTTAGTGGTCCCTCAGCTCTGTGCATGGAGTGTTTCCATTTCCACACGGCTCCAGATTTCTTCTTAAAACCAATCCTGTCTAGGTTATATGCCCAGAAATACAGCATTGTCACTTCTGAATCACCTAGCTCCCACAATCTTTAAGCATATTTCCTATAAACATTATGCCTTCTGCCAAGAACAGAGTAAGACCTTAATATATCATATTTAAGAAACAGAATACCATGGAGTCGATTATATTCTGGTTGGTTAAAATGATGTCTGGGAAAGGCAGTTTTTCATCTTCATTTGTTTTAATGTCTTTTGTCTTTGGGATAACTGACGTTCATCATTTTCTTTGCTGCCTAGGTTTTTTTTTTTTTTTAATCAACATGTGTTTCTGTGTTGTTTGAGGCAGAAACAGACTTAAATGGGACTGATTCTTCCTATTATAAAAATTATACTTTTAAAGGTATAGAGAGGAGGAGTCCTTTTTTCCTAGTAATAGGAAAACTAGACTTGGATCAAGGTGCCCTAGACGCATGTGTTTTGGTAAAGCCTCAAATCGGTTGAGATCTAATCATGATTAAATGGTATTTCACCCAAATAAATGTTGTCAGTGTTTGGCAACATGTATGTAGATTAACATACTCTGGCATGGGACCTTTTCTGAGAGTTATGAAAAAAAGACCTGGGTAGCTTGTCTACCATTAGGAATTTGCCCCGAGTTATGAACCATTCCCCAACTTTTCTAACAGACTTTAGGACTTGTGAAATCTCTGTGCACATGGGGAGACAGTCCTCCCCCAACCCCTCAGGTCATCAGCTTATAGCCCGAGGCATAGGTTTCATTAGAGCACATCATTACCATAGCTTGCATAGCGACAGATGCAAATGACGGTAATTAATCCAATCCTATTTTCAAAGAAATGGTTTAG
Source organism: Mustela nigripes (assembly GCF_022355385.1). Classification (NCBI taxonomy): domain Eukaryota; kingdom Metazoa; phylum Chordata; class Mammalia; order Carnivora; family Mustelidae; genus Mustela; species Mustela nigripes. The sequence goes on along the minus strand of NC_081566.1, from coordinate 37,941,253 downwards.
GAGGAGCCTTCAGCCTTTCAAGGAGGCTCAGGACGGAGTGACCACCTTGCTGTTATGACCTCTGACAGCCTTATTCGAGGTTTTGTTCACGTGCACGGTGGAAACAGACGAGGCACACGGCTAATGAATTTAACAGCCTCATTAGGTAACTCTGCCCACCCTTAATAGTTCACAGAAATGCTCTCGGCATTTTAAAATAGGCATTAGCGGGGAAAGCTTTGGGGATTTCAGGCAACCGCCTCCCCGCATTTGCCTCTCTCTCTCCCAGATGCCTTCCTACTAACAGCGGAACTCTTGGGCCGCCTCGAAACTGTCTGCTTGTCAGGTCCTATCTGTGTTTGGGGCGCGCTACAGGACTGCTGAAGGGGGCAATCATTTTAAATGGCTCCAAATGAAGTCAGTTATTGCCTATTATTTATTTACTTGATCTTGGAGTCACAAGAAATTATATAAGCCGAGATCTGACGCTTCCCTCTTTGCTTTGCCCTGAGCTTTCATTCTCGGAGTTTATTTAGGTGGGGATGTTTCACTTGCTGTGTGAACTGCAGCTCTCTGCAGGTTTGTGTATTCTGGGGGTCATGTTGCCCTCATCCTTTGTGCAGAGCTGCTTCCAATACAGTCCGACCTCTTTCAGTGGAACATTCTTCCATTTTGGACTGCTCGGAATCCCCCTCTGGGATATCTGAAAGCTTGGAATTGGTACAATGTATATGGGTCTGCAATGCACTTTCTTCCTCATTCTTTCTGGGATACATATTAGATACTGTGTATTAGATAAGCAGATGCTACAGTCATTTAGGCAATACCTAAAAGACCAGAAAGAACTAGAGAAGAATGCATTGTTTAGGAATCAGAAGAAGGAAGAATTCATTCCATAATTTCAGGACTTCCCTTTCATTTCCAAATAGCTTAGAGAGACAGGTGTCTCTCTCTGGAATTTTCTGATGAAGACATTCATATTCTATCAAACGTGCCTTGTGTATTTTCTGCTGATCTTATATGTTGGTATCAGTGCACCTCTGTACCTCCCAAAAGTACCTTTTTCACTCAAGTGGCACCCACAGAGAAAATGATACTTGTGTTTCACACTGGAATCAACTGAAGGGAATTTGAGATGTCTATATGAAGCCTGGGGGCAAAATTCCTTATTGTATTTTTTAATGATTATGAGAAGAGAAGAACATACCAAGTATTAGGGGAGGTATCAAATATTAAAAACAACAACAACAACAACAACACCCAAAACAATAAATAAAATCTTTTCAAAAAAATTTTTTTTGAAAAGATTTTATTATTTATTTGACTGACAGAGATCACAAGTAGGCAGAGCGGCAGGCAGAGAAAGAGGGAGGAAGCAGGCTACCTGCTGAGCAGAGAGCCCGATGCGTGGCTTGATCCCAGGACCCTGAGACCATGACCTGAGCCAAAAGCAGAGGCTTTAACCCACTGAGCCACCTAGGTGCCCCAATAGTTTCAAAAATTTTTATGATAACTTTAAACTAGCTTTCATGTGCATAAAATTTTAACATCAGGTGTTAAGAGTTGAAATGCAATTTCTGATTAAGACTTTTTAATAATAGTCTCTCCAGTATATTTATGGTCAAGTTTGCTAATAGACTCTTTCTCTATGATAAAAATTTTAAACTATTAAAAAATGTAGGGGCTCCTGAGTGGCTCAGTGTGTTAAGCCTCTGCCTTCAGTTCAGGTCATGATCTCAGGGCCCTGGCATCGAGCCCCACATTGGACTATCTGCTCAGCAGGGAGCCTGCTTCTCCCTCTCTCTCTGCCTGCCTCTCTGCCTACTTGTGATCTCTCTCTGTGTCAACTAAATAAATAAATAAAATCTTAAAAAAAATGTATAACACTTGGGGTGCCTGGGTGGCTCAGGGGGTTAAAGCCTCTGCCTTTGGCTCAGGTCATGATCCCAGGGTCCTGGGATCTAGCCCCTCCGTGGGCTCTCTGCTCAGCAGGGAGCCTGCTTCCTGCCCCCCCCACCCCCCGCCCCGCGCCTTTCTGCCTACTTGTTATCTTTGTCTGTCAAATACATAAATAAATAAATTTTTAAAAAATGTATAACACTTGAATTATATCGGAAGTAACAGTTTTTCCTTCTACTTACAAATGTAATTAATGTTGATTTCTTAGAATAATATTTCTGTAAAACTTTTTCCTAACAGATTTTTATAACATAACACTAAAGTTACATGTTGAAGAATGCACTTGCTTTGTTAGAGCAGTCAGTAGCAAATGGGCAGAGAGGTATGTGACATCAATAATGACAAAGATTTAAGCTGGTAAACCCAGTGCCTGCCTGGAGCTCTCATCCAACCTCCTGAAACCAGGGACTCAGGGAGCTACTGAAGGAGTTTGTGTAGAAGGTTCCTATGGTGCATTCCTGCCCACAGTATTAGGGTAGAAAGTGGTGCTGAGGCCGACAGGGCTTTCAGCAGGCACTGGGAAGGAACCAGTTTGAGTTTTCATCACAAGGTACATTGGACACATCTGTCCATCGGTACTGATGCGTTCTAAGAGACCACGCTAAAAAGTCAAACATACTGCAAAATAGCTTTACTATTACTTTGGAATAATCTAGAGAGCTGGCTTCTAAAAATTAGTATCCAGGCTGGAGAACACCCTTTTGGCCACGCTTAGTGAGTGGTAGAGCAGCAAATCCTGGAGAGCAGTCATTTTGCTTGTCCCCGGCAGACACTTCTGAGATGTGTCCGACTCTCCTCACACCCCTTCAAGCCTCTGAGGATCCTTGCTAATCCCTGATTAGTGTGTGAGTAATGTTTTATTAAAGTGTGAGTAATGTTTTGAAAGGACATCTCCATGTCCCATTCCGTATGCCACGTGTATGCCTGACTAAAATGGTCTAAAACCTGATTGAGCCTAACTATGACCCTGAAATTCCATACTTAGAGCAAATTTCTGAGGGAGAGATCTTCCCCAGCTGCCTCCCACAAAACCGTACGTGGTCATGGCTGGACGATACCCAGTATGGTACTCAACCTTGACCAGCTGACTCGTGAAAAAATGGCATTTCTCCAGGCAGGCAGACTTTTTTTAAGGTGTATCAGCCCAAAGATGCTGCTCCTGTGGGTGGAAGGAGAAGGCAGAGATGAAAGACTCTGCTTTGAGAACTCAGGCATACACTTGCTTACACTCGAGGTACAGAATCACCCGTGGTGATATCGATCCTCTCGTCCTTCCTGCTCAGAAGCTGGAACGTGTCTGTGCTCGCTTTGGCAGCTCATATACTAAAAAAAGAAGTTGAGACATTTCTTTTCTTTCTTTTTCTTTTCTTCTTTTTTTTTTTTTTTAAGATTTTATTTATTTATTTGACAGAGAGAGAGAGAAAGAGACAGAGAGAGCACAAGCAGGCAGAGCAGTAGGCAGAGGGAGAAGCAGGCTCCTTGTTGATCTGGGAGCCTGATGTGGGATCATGATCTAAGCCAAAGGCAGATGCTTAACTCTCTGAACCACCCAGGTGCCCCTAAAAGTTGAAATATTTCTTCTCTCATTCAGGGGCAAACTTCCCATCTCTGCTTTTTACCCCTTTCCTTCTAACTTCTTCTAGGACCTCACTTATCTCTTTTCCATCCTATGGTTTGAGCAGTTCCTCCTCTGATTTCTTCTTCTCAACCTGTCAGTGTTTTGTTTTGTTTTTATTTTGTTTTTCCTTCCTAAAAGAACTCTCCTGTCCTTCCTCTGGCTGAAATTCTATTTTCCCATTCTCTTTTATGCCTCTGAAGTATAATAAATTTCAATTCATTTCTCAAACACTTGAATTTGTCTTCTGCTTTAACGGCTGCGTTGAGCTGATCTCATTATGGTTCCCGTTGACCTTCATATTATTAAACGCAATATAATTTTCCAGCTCTCAGTGATCTCTTTGCTCACATGCTACTGTTAATCATTCCTTCTTTGAGAGATTAAAGAGGTTCAAGAATTCTTTGACACTCCTCCCATCAAGAGGTGTTTAATTGCCGTTAAAACTAGTGGTACTTATTAACTGTGGACCACAACACAGACCAAGTAGATGACAGTTTGTTTATTCCCTACAGAATTATCTGTAGCTATAACTGCTCATTTCTAACTCAGAGAAAAATAATAAGTGATTCCTGGAAATAATAATGATAATGTATTGATAGGGGAATACTGAATCTATAGTAATTTTATATCTAAAATATTATTCACAAATATTAGTAGTTCATTATTTGTAAGAAGTTTTTGGCAGTCCACCTCTCAGGTGGTTCCAGTGCCTGCAGTCATGGCACTGTGGTTGAGAACAGTTGCTCTAAGTTAACATTGTAATGAACTCTATAACCTGTAGAGCCACTGTGAAGAGATTTTAGCCCTCTGACAGTGAAGTCAATGGGTATGGACCTTGAAATAATACTTGAATGTCCAATACATTTTGCTGCCTCGTTTTCAATATAAATCACTTTTGTTTCTCTTGGGAATCCTCTGGCTGAGGTTCAAGGCCTTTTCCCAATGCCAAAATCTAAAATCTTCATTTCATCAGCTTTGAATGTATTTTTAAAATGTCAGAATGCATTATGACAAGTTTATTATGGAATAAAGCCAGAAATATTTTTCTATTGTCTTCAAATACTCAGAAGACATAACATGGACAAGAATATCAGAGATGCTTCTCTGCAAACCTTAGTGTTATGCTTGTAGCTGCCGAAAATTTGCACTATAATCTTACAGTCTAGATGGGTAGGAGGGGTTATGAATAGGTGATAATATAATGCAAAAATTATTATACTTGAAGCAGTATGTAACAGGTTACCAACTCCATTTGAAGAAGTCTTCCCAGCGCGCCTGGGTGGCTCAGTGGTTTAGCCTCTACCTTTGGCTCAGGTCATGGCTCTGCTCAGCGGAGAGCCTGCTTCCTCCTTCTCTCTGCCTGCCTCTCTGCCTACTTGTGATCTCTATCTGTAAAATAAATAAATAAAATCTTAAAAAAATATATTTGCATTGAAGATGCCTTCCCAGAAGGGAGAAACTTTGAGATGGGCCTTGAAGAACGAGCTGGAGTTCGCAAAGGGAAGAAGCCTAAGGGTCTTTCAGTCACAGGGAACAACATATGAAAGAGCTTTTGGAAGTAAGAGGTTTGGGAGAAATGGGAATTATTCCATACAATTAAGTTAAAAGGAGTATGTGACTTTTGGCTGGAGTGCCACTTGCATTGTATTTCTGAGGATACACTGGGGTAGCTCCTATCTACTACTTTTTTAAGGGTTAAATAGTGATCCAAGACAGGCTCTGCACTGTGTAGCTTCCCATACTATTACACAGTGGGTTAAGATGAATCTTTAGGATATTTATAGATGATACCTTTAAAGCACTCACAGTATATTGACTAAGACAAACTAGAAGCATTGTGTATCTGTTTACTTGTGGTGGGACTAGGGAGGGAGCTAAAGCATAGAGAGCAGCGAGAGATTTGTTCAGGAGGGTTTAGATTATGTCTCAGGAACCCCGATTTCCAGGCAAGGGATGGCTTCATACCCGCACACCACCTAAGATCTCCAGACATTGTTTTCCGTAGTATTGTTAGGGTCCGTGATCAAAGGAGCGAGACTGATACAAAATGAAAGTCAAGCAAAGCTTTATTTCGCACCAGTACCGAGAATCAAACAGATCGGTTGGGGCTGTCCCTTATGGAGAGGGCGACCCCTCCCAGCCTCACAGACTAACTTTTATAGAGCAGAGGCCATGTGGTTGAGCCTGGCCCACACACAGGTAGCCGATTGAATTACAATTCACCCTGTAATAGCTATTCGAACTAGCCTATCACCTTGGTCAGAATGGGCGCCCAAAAGGCACCCAAAAGGCGGGGCCCACATTCTTTGGTATTAGGGAGATAGTATGTGTGCTTCACTGATTGGATGTCTCCACCTGGCCTGGCTCATCCTTGCATTCTGGGCTCTGTTATTGCCACCTGACCTGACCCATGCTTGTATTTGGGCTCTGTTGTCAGGGACTGGTCGACCATATTTTACTGGTTTCCCGGACTTGCTTCTAAGTAAGTTCCTCTGGGGGTTGGGGGGCAGGGTCAGTTTAAGTTTTACTGCACAAACAACAAAATGGCTGTTCAACCGAGATGGAGTCGTCCTGGCTAAGCAGGCCCTTACCGTATCCATGTTTGTCATGGATACGTAAGAAGGACAACTATCTCTGCCAAACTGACATCGTTTTTACTCTGAGAAGAGTGACCACTCGTATCACCCACCAAGAAAGGAAATACTTCACGGTTCAGTCTTGGATATCTACTGGCCTGAGTATGTCCTTATGCCATACTCAGCACGAGCTAAGGGGAATTAGAGATTAAGGGTTCTGCATCCAATTCCAGTGTGTGGAGTTTTCCCCCCATACCGAGCAATGTTTGGACACCAGCCAGGTGTCCTACAATTCAGCTCCACTTTCATTACCTGAAGATAATGTCAGATTCCACAGATTAAGGGTTCCGCTCTATAAACTGCATCCCTTCCCCGTACTCCAGATGCCACCTGGGCTTCTAATCTACCAGCTAATCTAATCTAGATTTCAGTGACCCCTTTCTGGGGTTTGATTAATTTGCTAGAGTGGCTCACAGACCTCAGAGAAAGATTTGACTTACGTACACTTAAGTGTTTACTTACCTTACTTACTAGTTTGTGAAAAAAGGATATAGCTCAGGAACAGCCAAATGGAAGAGATGAATAGGGTAAGGTATGAAGAAAGAAAGCAGAACTTTCATGCCTTCTCCCACCACCTCCATGTGTTCACCAACCTGGAAGCTCTCTGAACCCACCCCTTTTAGGTTTTTATGGAGGTCTTTTGCATAAGCACGATTGATTAAATCATTGGCCATTGCAGATTGAACTCAATCTCCAGCCCCTCTCCCATTCGTGGAGGTGTAATCACATACATGATTGGCTCCAAGAGCAACCAGCATCCATTCTTAGTTTAGCTAGGGGCTTTCTAAAAGTCACATCATTAACTTAATAAAAGGCCTTGTGCTCTTATCACTTAGGGAAATCCAAGTGTTTTAGAGGCTCTGCCAGAAACCAGGACGAAGACCAACTATGTATAAGTTATAGCATCACAGGTATCTATAAGACTCTTCTGGAGTTCACAATCAAGGTGATAATATAGTCCAATTGGAGCTTAATTACATAGAGTTGGCTCTAAGAGTACAGGAATTCTACCTTGTTTTCCTGAATAATCTTGTCCATTTCCATTAGCATTAGCTCAAATTTGCAGTGCAACCTGAAGACTCCCAAAACTTTTTTTCTGAATCATAATTTCCAACTGCCTCCAGGGTATCTTTACTAAGGTGCCCCAGAGGCCCTTCAAATTCAGAAGATATAAAATCATAATTTTTTCCCCTATAAATTCATTCTAGGTGTTCCTGTCATATTTATATTTAGTTAATGGTATTATCTCCCACTGAGCAACCAAGGCAGGTATCTGGGGGTCATATCTGATTTCTCTCTTTCCCTCACACCTTAATATCCAACCTGTTGTTAAGTCATGTTTATTTAATCCCAAGATAATATTCCATTTTCTTTTGTAGTTTAGTGAAGATGGAACATTCTACAATTCAAACTGTGCCAAAAATTTATACATGGTATACTCGGGTCAATGGGTGATGGTTGTGGATTATCTATTTGACAATATATATTGGCTCAGTCTCACCCAGGTTTTATTTTAGGTTAACTTAGCTTTTTAAGATTTGTTTCCTCTCCGATTTCTTCTTAAGAGGGCATCTGGGTAGAGGAAAGCTGACTTATCTCACACAACGTGGTGTGTGTGTGTGTGCGTGTCTGGGGACAGTGGGTATGTGTGCACAGGAGGTGAGATCCATATGTTATCATTTGATTTCTTGCTGGTTTCCAGCTGAGATGTCCTTCTGCTTCTCCCTGGGCATTAACCTCTGTCTTCCATAAACCATCAGTGGCTACCAAGTCTTAGCTGGTCTTTGATGGTGTTAGTATTCACTGTTGCCAAGGTCTCTGCCACTACAGGGGTCCTCTCAGCCTGCCCTTGCCTCCATGGCAAGTGGGAACTTCTGGATCTTTTGTATACTAAGCTATGTGTTAACTAAGTGTATCTTGCTGATCACCTCTTTCCACCAATGCCATTTCTATACTGTTACCATTAGCTCTAGTGTCCTCAGATCTAGTCATATTTATCTGAATTTCCAGTGCATCCCTTTGAGTTCTGACCTTTTTGTTCCACCCCTGGAAAATGAAGGAACTTCTCTTTTTACCTCTTTATGATCAGATTATATCTTTCTCCATATGGAGGTAGCATTTGGCATCCTTTCCTTGGGGCCATAGGCTGATAGGACTATGGGGGAGTATGATTTATAGACGTAATAAAGACTACATTTACTATTTTCAGAACAGTATTCTTATTATGCAAAGACTAATTATCATACATACATTTTTATTAAAACAAAAGTATACTAGACATATTTTTTCTGAATCTTCTCTTTTATTTTTAAAGCAATCTCTACACGTAACATGAGGCTTGAACTTATAACCCCAAGACCAAGAGTCACACACTCTGGGGTGTCTGGGTTAAAGAGTTAAAGAGTCACACGCTCTTCTGACTGAGCCAGCTAGGCACCCCTGAAACTTCTCTTTTAACCTAATAATATATTTTGGAACATTTTTCATGTTTAGATATTTAGATATACCTCATTCTTTTTAATGGGTACATAGCATTCTATTTTATGATTATCATAATTTGTCTATTGATGGACATTTAGTTTGTATTCTATTTTTTTCAAAGATTTTATTTATTTATTTTACAGAGATCACAAGTAGGCAGAGAGTCAGGCAGAGAGAGAGAGAGGCAGCAGGCTCCCTGCTAAGCAGGCTGACCTGGGGCTCCATCCCAGGACTCTGAGATCATGACCTGAGCCAGAGGCAGAAGCTTAACCCACTGAGCTACCCAGGTGCTCCCTTTTCTTACTATTATGGATGTTTTTGAAATAGATATCCTTCTATATTATGCAACAAAAATTTTAATTCCTCCATTTCCTTTATTAATTTGATGTTTTTGGTTATGCTTAAAAAATTTTTTTTCTATTCCAAAATAAAAAAATTTATTTCTTTTCTGGTTTTCTTTTGGTGTGTGTGCCTTTAAATGTTTAATGCATTTGGATTTTAGTTTTCACATATTCATTGCTATTTTCTCTATATTTTAGAATTGTGTGTTTTTCAAAGAAAGCCATTTTATTTTTTTCAGAAGAGTTTTCTGGTTGAGTTGGTTTCATGGGGAAAAAATTAGGTTGAGGGAACCTAAAAATTTAGGTTCTAATTGACCTCAATTTCAAAATGTTCATTCAACATTTCAGTTCCAATTCTTTTGTCTTAGGCTACAATTGCTAAATGTCCTAAACCTGTCTTTGGAATAAGATGGATATGAATTTCCTACTCCTCTGTTTGCAATTGTTAGGTTGTTACTTATCCAAACACTCAATCTCAGTTCACAGATCCTCACTACAAACATAATGATGTGCAAACAAAGTTAGGTCTATTTAAAAATCCTTATAGAGCCTGAAAGTGAACTCCAAGAGTTAGAATTTGTACACCTTTGTCATCATGTTAAAATATTTCCAATGATATGTTTGTAATAAGATATAAAAGCAGAACTATCAAAGTCTGTATTTTAATGATAATTGTATATACTGCTATTTTTACAAAAAGAGCATTTGTTTCTTTTTTTCCCAAGTACCAATATATATTTTTTGAAGAAATTGGGAAACATGGGCACTTGAGTGGCTCAGTTGTTAAGTGTCTGCCTTTCAGCTAGGGTCATGACCCTGGGGTCCTGGGATTCAGCCCCCT